>NW_020825403.1:0-64808 GCF_003286085.1 Drosophila persimilis
GAGAGACCGACGGCGAACCATGAAAAACACCCCCGAGCCGAGGCCGAGTGCCGAAAGCTGCGCAGCCACGAAGCGGCAGAGAAGCTGCAAAAAAGAAAGGAGATCGGGAGTGATCTCCAAGTGCTGAACCAGAACGGTTGGGAAAAATAAACAGTGCCCCGACCCCGCGAGAAAAAAAAGACAAAAATATATATGTCGCGACCACCGTGACGAGGACCGGCCGCCGGATCCAAGGAAGGGAAAGCAAGGGTGAGCCACCTCACGTAAGGGAGCTCTGGGGGGGATAGATCGGTGCAGTAGGCAGGGTGTACGCACAGAACCAGAAGTTTCCCAAAATGTTTGTAAATTTTTGTCGTTTATTCCCCCACAATAAAGACACCCACCTCAACCCACCGGTTTCAGAACTTTCGCCCGTAGGAGTCCCTCAGCCCCTCCCCCTCTCTTCACTATTCCCTGGGGGCCCGGCGAAGTGGATGTGAGTCGTGGATCATGCGGCATCTGCTAAGCTGGGCTCCCCTCTCCCCTACCCTTCCGACCCCTGACCCAAACCCCATCCTCCCGCCACGCATGACCCCCAACGCACGTCTCTACAGCTCCCCAAGCACGGGTTCACCCGCGGAAACGATGGGGTCGGAAACGATTCCTTCTGGACGTTACACACATAAACTTTTACCACAAATCTAATATACCCCAATACTCATTTTGAGTATCGGGTATAATGACAACGACATTGTGCAAAACGGCAATGCACACAATAGAACTGCCATCCCCCTCAGCTGAGGCAGCCAGACGAAGATTGCTCTCCAAAAACAACATCAACATCAACAACATCAGAAAACGAGGGGGAACGTTGTGAGTTGCTGCGGACACCGCAACTCTACAGTTATACCCGATACTAAGTCAGTATGGCTCTCCTCCGGCAGACGCCGCTAATATTAAACGACACGACAAAGAGTGCGTGCGAGAGAGACAGAAAATCAGTCTGAGCGTGACGTCGGGCGCTGCGTAGCCACTGCAAATTGATTTGTTCCTTTTGGCTATAAAAATGATCTGATCTGATCCAGATTCAGCAATCTTATAGATATGGTCGTTATCTATGATTCTGCGTTTTTAGTTTTCTCAAATATGCAATATTGTGGATGCAACAGATTTTCGTCCTTTGTGTGGGCGGAAGGGGGTGGGGCGAAATTTTGAGATAAAGGTTTTATAGTGAGATCTAACAGAAGTGCGGATACCAAATTTGGTTACTCTAGCTTTAATAGTCTCTGAGATTTGTGAATATCCCCAGATTTGCATCCTTTGCGGGTCGGAAGGGGGTGTGGCGAAATTTTGAAACAAACTCGTCTCGGTCCGATATATTAGGATTGTGGATACCAAATTTGGTTGCACTAGCGTTTATAGTCTCTGAGATCTAGGCGCTAATGTTTTACTCTAAGCAAAGCCGCCTATGCTACGTGTGTGTTAGAGAGAGACAGGGCGAGAAAAAATGAAATTGTTTTCTTGATGCTGGCTATAATAATAATACGATCCAATTCAGATTCTGCAGTCATAAAAGATATGTCATTCTCTACGATTCTGCGTTTTTGGTTTTATCGTATCTTTAAAATTGTGGATGCCACAGATTTTCGCCCTTTGTGGGGGCGGAAGTGGGCGGGGCAAAGTTTTGAAATATTTTTGTAGCAGTGACATATCACAGAAGTCTGGATCCAAAACATCGTTGCTCTAGCTCTTATAGTCTTTGAGAATTAGGCGCTGAAGGGGACGGACAGACGGACAGACGGACGGACGGACAGACGGACGGACGGACAGACGGACGGACGGACAGACGGACAGACAGACATGGCTCAATCGACTCGGCTATTGATGCTGATCAAGAATATATATACTTTATGGGGTCGGAAACGATTCCTTCTGGACGTTACACACATACACTTTTACCACAAATCTAATATACCCCAATACTCATTTTGAGTATCGGGTATAAAAATTATACTCTTCCAAGTAATCTCTTCCATTGTCTATACTTATTGTATTCTTTGTTCTCGTACTATAATTATCATGTCAGAACACGATCGGCAACTAAAACCGAAAAGAAATTGGTTGATTATTTACATAGAACATATTTTATACGAAATTATACGTAAGCGCCAGAGGTTGTATCGCAGTCGATGACTGCAGTAGGGATTTTCTGCGTTTTGTTTTTTTTTGCATCTGTTTGCAAAATGAGTATTGGGGTATATTAGATTTTTGGTAAAAGTGTATGTGTGTAACGTCCAGAAGGAATCGTTTCCGACCCCATAAAGTATATATATTCTTGATCAGCATCAATAGCCGAGTCGATTGAGCCCTGTCTGTCTGTCCGTCTGTCCGTCCGTCCATCCGTCCGTCCGTCTGTCCGTCCTCTTCAGCGCCTAATGCTCAAAGACTATAAGAGCTGCTGGGGCGCTACAGACTGTAATCACAAATGGGAATATCAATAACCGGGCGAAAGGGCTGCACACGAGTATGTCCACTTCCGGGCCGAGTCTTATGCCGACGCCTCCCTTGGCCCCCTTCGCACAGGTAGTCTTGACCCTGTTTACATATCGGGGCTTGCTCGGGTTGCCCGTGTGGCAAGGGATTGAAATCGGAGGCGTACCCCAACCAGCGCCCAAAAGAGCCCTGAAAATGGATGCTTCTACGGATTCTGGATCAGGTATAATGGGTCGTGGATCGTGGATGATGACGCTTTTGTTGTGTTGTTTTGATCACTGATCACTGAATCAATAAGAGTACAGTGAATATTTAATGATTCATTTGTTGCCGCTTCTGGTGGATTCCGTGCCTCCGAAGTGCGTATGCGGGGGCCTGCAATTGGTGGCAACAAAGGCCCCACGGCTGCCACAATCGCTGCTGCAGCGGAAATGTTTTGCTGCTGCTGCATGCTCTCCTCCTCCGATTATTATTGAATAAATTGCAGAACAAATATGCAGCGAAATAAAAATAATAATAAATGCAATCACGGGGATGAACGATGAGCAATTGGACTCCCGTCCAAACGGAACGGATCGTAATATGCATAAACGATATATCTGATCGACTGGAAACTCTTGTTTGAATTTGACTTTGAATTTCGAATATTTCGGCATATATTTTCATTGCGGCCAAAAACGGAGAGACGATTCCGTGAGGGCTGAGGGAGAACAGCCAGGGAGTGGTCATGAGCACGGCAAAGAAGACGAGCGTCTCGTCGCCCCGGGCATTGGCCATGCGCCACAGCAACTGGCGCTGGATGGTGCGCAGCTTGAACTTGCTGTTCCACAATCGGAGGCGCATCGAGCCGACGGTTTCGTTGACGACCACAGTCTTCTCGACCAGCCAGAACACCGCGCAGCACAGCATCTGCATCACCAGCAGCACGACCTTGACCACAGCGGTCTCCAAGACGAGGTGGTACAAGGCCACCATGCGCTGACTGTGCTCCGGCTGCATTGTGGAGAGCACGACTGCGCCGAGGGACTCCAGCGGAGAGACCCTGGGGGAAGGGCCGTCGGAGAGCTCCTCCCACTCCGAGTCCGACTCGGTGCGCTCTATCGAGCTGAACTCGCTCTGGCCCTGACAGGAGCACGACTCCTCCTCTTGGTCCTCCTCGGTGGGCATCGAGTAGTCGCCCTCGTAGTCGCCGTCGTAGCGGCCGTCGGAGTACTCTTTGTGCGGGCCGTCGTAGTAGTCTCCGCGGCTGTCCGGAGAAGCGCCGCCTGTCCAGAGGGAGCTCAACACGGGCGGTGGTCCCATCGATGCCATCTGTGGCACAGCATTGAATCTGCAGGGGAGCCGGGGGTAAGTTATGTCCTAGGGGGAAGGGGAGTCTGAGCTGCTGCCGCTCACCCATCTGAATCACCCATCGGAGGGAAGGTGGGGGGGTGTGCGCGACCTATTGGACCCATTGGGCGCGAAAGCAGAAGACTAGTGTGGATTTGGCCTAGGAAGGGCATCGCATTGAGTCCATTCTTGTCGCCGGAACCTTCGGGGGGGACCTGCAGCTCCGGCTGCTGCTGCTGATGCTGGTCGGTAAAGTCGAAGGATCCCATGGATCCGAAAATACCCCGCGAAAGGGTGAATGGGGAACGTGGATTATTAATAGTTGGATTCATCTTATTCCAGCACCTGTGAGGAAATATTCGTTCATGGGCTTTGTTTTGTATTTGTATTTTTATTTACTTTATGTTCCCTGTACTTTCGATATTTGTACTGAATGATTCCCAGAGCCAGTTCTGAACGGCTCCAAGTGATAGTTCAGGGCCCACTTCGATGTTGTGTTCCTAACAGATTCTCCCTTCTTTTCAGGTCTCCCCACCCCACCCCACAACGCCGCAAAAATATTTCAAAACTTCGCGCCGCCCACTTCCGCCCCACAAAGAACGAAAATCTGTGGCATCCACGTTTTTAAAGATACGATAAAACCAAAAAAGGCAGAATCGTAGAGGATGTTTATATGTTCTAGAATGTAAAATCTCAACCAGATCGTATAATTATTATAGCCAGAATCAAGAATACAATTTTATTTTTCCTCGCTCTGTCTCTCTCAAAAACACAGGTTTCATGGTCGGTTTTGCCAGTTGCAAAATATGAGTTCAAGGATCTCAGAACCTATAAGAGCCAGAGCAACCAAATTTGGTATCCATACTCCTGTGATATCGGACCTTGACTGTTTCGTGTCCAAATTTCGGCACACCCCCTTCCGCCCCCGCAAAGGACGAAAATCCACAAATCTCAGAGACTATTATCGCTAGAGTAACAAAATTTGGTATCCGCACTTCTGTTAGATCTCACTATAAAACCTATATTTCAGAATTTCTCCCCACCCCCTTCCGCACCCACAAAGGACGAAAATCTGTTATATTCACAATATTGCACATTCGAGAAAACTAAAAACGCAGAATCATAGATAGTGACCATATCTATCAGATCGCTGAATCTGGATCAGATCGGATCATTTTTGTAGCCAAAAGCAAGAAATCAATTTGCAGTGGCTACGCAGCGCCCGACGTCACGCTCTGACTGATTTTCTGTCTCTCTCGCACGCACTCTTTGTCGTGTCGTTTAATATTAGCGGCCTCTGCCGGAGGAGAGCCATACTGACTAAGTATCGGGTATAAATGTAGAGTTGCGGTGTCCGCAGCAACTCACAACGTTCCCCCTCGTTTTAAATTTGGTTGTTGCGGGGAGGCGGAATCTCTTCACGAACTCTCGCCATTTTGCTGCTACTTGTCATGAGAATTGGAAAAAACATTGAAACAAAGAAAGGATCTGCCACCACTAATGGTAATAATTGCACATTGGCTATCATTAAGCAATGATCAGAATTATAGAACAAATTGTCTACATCCATGTTTAGCTAAACTTTAGTTTTCTCCGTTTTTTTCTTACTCACTCATATTAAAACCAAAAACCAAAAAAAAACACAAACTAACGAGAGAAAACTGTGTAAAGAGTTAGAAAGTGCCAATAAATACATTAAACACAAACACACACACACACAAGAGACTTTTCAATTAAAAACAACAAGCAGGCAGCAAATCGCCAACACACAAACTAACAACAACCATGACGAAGGGAATGGCCAGACGGGGGTCAAACAGATGCCACAGCGACGGCGGCAGACCGGCCCGCAGAGGGGCCCTAGCGGCAGCAGCAGGAGCCATCTACACCAACACCAACTCCGCCAATAGCAGCAGCAGCAGCAGAGCACTCGGCGCAGACGCCAACACCAACGTCAACGCCAATGCAGAGCGCCGACGCCACAGCGACGGCGGCTGCAGCCAATACAATGATAACAGCAAGCGTGAGTACCGAGCCATCGCTGATGTATCCACGGCCACAGCCAAGAGCCAAACACAAAGGGAAATGCTGAAAAGACGCCGCTCTCACGGCCACTTTTCCCGCCTCTCGCGAATACCCACACATTCTTATTGCCTCCTCCCCACCCTGCATACGAAACAAGTAAACCAACTGAGAGAGTCGAAAGGGGGAAACGACAAAGAGACGGACTAACAGTGAAGAGTCTGCAGAACAAGAGGCCTCGAAACATACCTGCCTTCATACCTACATATAGACGATACTTCAGCCCGAGCGGAAAAAGCAGCGAACGGATCGAACATTACAATCGAACCTGGTTCGAGTTTGAGCTTGAACGCCCCTCTCATGACGAAAGCCCTGGCAGCAAACACAAACGCAAACACACATGCAAACACAACCGCAAATAAAATGACAACGACATTGTGTAAAACGGCAATGCAAATTAAATAACTGCGGTAGCGGATTGCGTTTTTAAAAAGTTTTTATTTTACTTCTAACTTCACAGATATAGATTTAAGTAGAGGGTCACAAAGGATTCCGGACAAAGGGTTTGCGCGATCTTAATTTTTAGCTCGACTTTGCGGTGTCGCTTTTGGATCAAGACTGGCTTGAACTTTCTGATCTTTGCATCGTTGATCCCTTTCGGGAATAGTTTTTCTATAAACATTTCAATTGATTTCGCCATCCCGAGTATTGGATTTCGTCATCCAAAGAGAGAACTGTAAAAGGCTTAAAGTGCAGGATCTGCAGAAAGCCGGGAGTGAGATTGTTTATGAGAAGCCGGGTGTGGGCAAACATTGGTTTTCCATTTAGGCGAGTGTCAAAGATTGGGATTGCGGCGGGAGCCCTTGAGATTGTACATCTTAGAAATCAATTAGGCGGAGGCCCAAGATTGAAATTGTTTTCGATTTGGAAAGCCAAAGATTGTTTACAACTCGTATAAGAGCTCAATAGAATTGGGTACGTTAACTCCCCCCATTCTTAAATGTTTCGTCCCGATACATTTTTAAGTTCTGATAGAGCTCTAATTTCTTCTGACAGTATTTGAATGTTGCTTTCCACTATTTCTTCTGACGGTATTCTTATTGATTTAATAAGTACAAATTTGGTTAATTTATAGCCGAAGTAAAATAACATTATCAATATCAAAATGATTAAAAATAATGTTGTTAATGGTAAGGCCGTATTACCTAATGTTATAAGGGGATTTAAAATATTAATGTTCAAAGTGACCGCCACGATAATTAAATATTGATCTGTAACAACACTGCGCATGTGCCCTGCTGCATATCGATGTTCTCATATCGATGTTCTGTATATCGATGTTCCCTTTTCGGTGTCTCTCTCTTGCGTATGTTACTCGGAAGCACATATAATTCTGTATACTGATATTCTGCTGTCTTACAAATAAAATAACTTTAACAGGTTATGGGCCCAGACACCAATTCACCCAGAAACAGTATAAAACAGAAACAGTGAGAAACAATAAACATTGTTTGGTGCTTAGTGAAAAGCAGTGCTAAAAAATGGCATAGACTCATTGGGGTTATGTGTGTACATAGAAAGGCAAAAGAACAAGTTGAACAAATTCAACGGAGATTCGCATTGTGTTTTTTGATTAGAATTTTGCAGCGAATCGGACCGTTGCCGTGGTTTAAAGTCCAAAATAAAGCAGTCCCAACGGATCAAGAAACACAAAAGCGAACGGAGACTCAAGTGTGTATACCAAAAAGTGCGTATGCCAAGCCGCACAAAACGGCAAGTGTGTATACCCAAAAGTGTGTATACCAAGGCATAGAAAATCGCGAGTGTGTGTGTGTAAATAGCAACTCGGGGGGATACTTAAAAGAAAACGAAAAAAACAAAAGAAAGACACGGACAACAGTATTGTCGTCGTAGTTGCTTTGTGCATGAGACGATCGACAGTTTTAAATTTTGCACTGTGGGACAATAAGTATAAAATATGAGTGGAAATATGAATTTCAATATTGAGAAACTGGACGAAAACAATTATAGCACATGGGAAGTTTTGATGAGAAGTGTTCTCATACAAAATGATTTGTGGCCAATCGTCAGTGGTAAAATTGAGCTTAGTGAAAGTGCAACAAGTGAGCAACGTGCAGCTTTTGAACTAAAGGATCAAAAGGCGTTGGCGTCAATTTTACTTTGCGTTAAATCGACCCAACTAAACAATATTAAAAATTGTGTATCGTCGTCACAGGCATGGCAAAAGCTAAATAAAATTCACAGGCCAAGCGGACCAGCAAGGGTAGTGTTTTTAATTAAACAATTGTTGACGTTAAAAATGTCGGATCGTATAAGTGCACAGGAATATTTGCGGAAATTCCAGGTGGTACACGAGGCTTTAGCAGAGGTCAACATAAAGGTTGATGAAAAGATCTTATCAGTTGTGTTGCTAAATGGTTTGCCTAAATCGTATGAAAGTTTTGTTGTTGCGATTGAGACGCGAGATGATTTGCCGAGCTTGAGCATGCTAAAAATAAAAATTTCTGAAGAAGCGAATAGGCAGGAAGATAGCATTAGCAAGGAAATTACAAGTAGCGCGGAACTACACGTCAGTTATGACAACAACAATTTTAAGAAAAACTTTAAGAAGGGCAAAAAGTGTTTTAAGTGCGGAAAGGAAGGCCATTTTAAATCGGAATGCCGTGCTAAAAGCAAGCAGGAAGAAGCAAACAACAAGGGCGCAAACAGTAAAAGCGGGGAAAGATTGGGTACAATGCTTTGCGTAACCGAATATGACAAAGTGGAACCAGAAAAATATGTACCAATCCTAAGATTAGCTAAGCCGAATGACCAGATGTTAAATGCATGGTGCATAGACAGTGGCGCAACGGCGCATCTATGTTGTGACAAGGAACGCTTTGTGTCGTTCACGGAAGATAATCAAAAAGTATTTTTAGCCGGCGGTAAATCACTTATTGCTGAAGGGCATGGAACTGTTCAAGTAAAGTTCGGTGATAGATCCGTTACGATGGAAAATGTTATCTTGGTACCAGATTTGCAGTACAATTTTATATCGGTCACAAAACTATTAAAACATGGAAAAAAAGTTGTGTTTGAGAAAAATCAAGCGATGATTTTTGAAAACGGAAAAATAGTTATAAAGGCACATCTGGAAAATGGATTGTTTATGGTTCAGGACAATCAGGAAAAGTGTATGAACATTGTAAATGTTGAGGCAGATGCATTCAAATGGCACAATAGGTTCGGACATGTACATTTTGACGCATTAAAGGAAATGGTTAACAAGGAGATGGTAATAGGTCTCAAGGGCATATACAAGCCAAAACAAGTGTGTGCAACATGCGCAAAAAGTAAAATTTGCGTGCAACCATTTCAATCGAGCACAAACAGGTCAAAGGGCGTTCTAGACTTAATACATACTGATGTATGCGGTCCAATGCAAAAGCAGTCAATGGGAGGCAATCGATATTTCGCCACATTTATTGATGATTGTTCAAGATATGTATCAGTAAGTTTCCTAAAAACCAAAGATCAGGTTTTCGAGGCTTTTAAAGAATTTAAAAGTCAAGTTGAGTGCCAAACTGGGAGAAAAGTCAAGGTTTTACAAAGCGACAATGGCCGAGAATACATATCAAGCGTTTTTGACAATTACCTAAACCAAAATGGAATAAAGCGAAACTTAACAGTGCCATATACACCTCAACAAAACGGAGTTGCAGAAAGGGCCAACAGAACATTGGTAGAAATGGCAAGAAGTATGCTGCTGCATGCTGGGTTGAGTGAATGCTATTGGGCAGAAGCGATTCGAACTGCCACGTATTTGCGAAATAGAGTGGCAAGCAGCTGCTTGAGCGGGGTGACACCTTTTGAAATATGGACAGGTCGAAAGCCAGTGGTATCGCATTTAAGAGTTTTTGGCTCAGTAGCGATAGCTCTAGATAAAACAAAGAAATCAAAGTTCGCACAGAAAGGCTTAGAGTATATAATGGTGGGCTACTCGGATACGGCCAAAGCATACCGTTTGGTCAGTAAAGAAACCAGGAAACTCGTAGAGAGTAGGGATGTCATTTTTGTAGAACCTGAAGGGGGCAAACTAGATGCATCATGTTCCAATGACATATCATCAATTGAGGTTCAACAAAACCAGAACGCTGAACCCGAAATGGATAGCGAGCAATTTAAAGATCCAGAAAATGAGCCAGAAAATCAGGAGGAGATTAGGTCTAGTAATGACATTCTTGTAATTCCAGAACCAATAAGAGGACCAGGACGCCCAACCATAGTACGGACGGGCAAACCAGGACGACCAAGGAAGCAGTATCATATGCTCAATGCGATACTGGCAGCAGACGTACAAGTTCCACAAAACTACGCACAAGCTGAACGGTCTACTGAAGGCGAGATATGGAAAGCATCAATGAAGGACGAGTACGAATCTCTCGTGAAGAACGGCACGTGGTCGCTTACTAAATTGCCTAGCGGGAAAAAGTCCATTGGATGCAGATGGGTTTACGCAGTTAAGTCCAATCCGGATGGAAGCGTGAACAGGCTCAAATCACGTCTGGTGGCGAAAGGTTGTAGCCAACGCTACGGGATCGACTACAAGGAAACATTTGCACCAGTTGTACGCCACGCAACTATCAGGTTGATAATTGCACTTGCAGTCGAACATGGTCTCCACCTACATCAAATGGATGTTGTCACGGCGTATCTCAACGGCGAATTGGAAGATGAGGTTTTTATGAGACAACCTGAGGGCTTCATCAGCGAAGTTCACCCAAATCACGTTTTGAGGCTTCACAAAAGTATATATGGCCTAAAACAATCAGGAAGAGTGTGGAACTCTACGTTGGATGCAACGCTGAGACGCATTGGTTTTATACCGACTGTCAACGAACCCTGTCTGTATCGTAAGCCAGGTAAAAATATGTGTCTAATAGCTGTCTACGTAGATGACATTATTTTGGCGTGTAAGGACCTAGATGATATATCTGATATCAAGATAAAGATCGCAGCAGAATTTGATGTGGTTGACATCGGGCCTATGCAATACTTTTTAGGTATTGAGGTGAAACGTGAAGGCAGTACGGGTGCGATTTCAATCAGCCAACGGAAATATATTAGAGAGTTGCTCGAACAGTACAATTTGAAAGATTGTCGACAGACGTCCACGCCTCTTGAAGCTGGTTACCAGGTGGCATGCAACAAAGAGGATTGCCGCAGGGTCGACATCACATCGTTCCAAAAGCTAATTGGAGAGTTATCTTATCTTGCTGTTATGACTCGTCCAGACATTGCGCATTCGGTGAACAAATTAGCACAACGTAACAAGGATCCTCATTCCGAGCATGAAGCGGCAGCCAAGCACATACTTCGATATTTGGCAAAAACTATCGACTGGGAGATATGCTACACAAAGCAAGGAAAGGCAATTGAGTGTTTTGTTGATGCAGATTGGGCAAGTGATATGACGAACCGAAAGTCATTCACTGGCTATGTATGCATGTTGGCAGGAGGAGCGGTTTCTTGGGAGTCAAGAAAGCAATCGACGGTTGCCCTCAGTTCCACGGAGGCAGAGTACATAGCCTTATCATCTGCAGCAAAAGAGGCGATATACTTTCGCAGCCTACTGATTGACTTAAAGCTGATATCCAAGCAGTCAGCTATTCAGATGTACGGCGACAACATTGGAGCACAGCAGCTTGCTAGAAACCCCATGTTTCATGCACGTACAAAGCACATCGACGTCAAGATACATCATATTCGAGAGGTTCTCAAGAGAGGTGAAGTCAACATTGCATATCTGCCAACCGATGAGATGATAGCAGATGTCCTCACAAAGAACTTAGCCAAGGTTAAGCACCATAAATTTGTATTCGCATTTGGTTTAAAAGATCGTTTATAAGTGCTTGACATGTTATTGAATATTAGTTAAGTATATTTAAAGTTTGTAAACATGCGTTGTGTTGAGGAGGAGTGTTCAAAGTGACCGCCACGATAATTAAATATTGATCTGTAACAACACTGCGCATGTGCCCTGCTGCATATCGATGTTCTCATATCGATGTTCTGTATATCGATGTTCCCTTTTCGGTGTCTCTCTCTTGCGTATGTTACTCGGAAGCACATTGTAAAGTAGTGATCCTAGGCTGGGGTCAGGCTCAGTCTGCCCAGGGTCACCTACAGTTTATTTGTAAGTTGCTGAGACGTTGAGACTGGGGGGAGGGAAGGCGGGTCGTTGGCGCATGGATCGCCGAGCCGCCGTCAACGACGGGGCCTTCGGGAGAAATTAGGGGGGGGGGGGGGGGGAGAGCGGGCGTGGGGCCGGGCGGCGCGAAACTCACCCGAGACGCTGCACTCCCCGACTTCAGCAGGGTAAAACCCCTGTTGCCAAGGTCGAGGTGGGCCGCGGATCCGGGGAGGTGAAGGAAAAGGATAAGGGGGGGCGCCTCTGTCGAAACGCGTACCACTTCTCACTCCAGCAGGGTAAAACCCTGTTGCCAGAGGCAGAGCGGGAGCGTAGCGACCGAGAACAGTCAGGAAAACGGATGGGGAGGGGGTGGAGAGATGACCGCAGTCGGTGGTCCGACCGGAGAAAACAAATGGAAGCCAACGCGTTCTTAATTCTATGATCGAAGTTTTATTGGATTAATTCCCCTCGCACTCCCTTCTACTCCTACTACTACCTTGGCCATCGGCCAGCTCACCCGCGGATCCGGCGCCTGTGTTCCCGCAGCTCCTCCATGCTTTTTTTCTCCTCTCTGGCGCGCGGCCGTTCAACACTTTTCTTTATCTCTTCACTTCGATGTCCGCGACGTTCCGTCTTCGCTCACTTCCAAGAATCGACTCCTTCTCTCGCCACGGTCGCTCGACGTTCTCCCCACGCCTCGCGCTCGTTTTCGGGCCAACGGGACTTTTCCGAAAGAGATCCGCTCTGCTGCCGGCTGAGCATGGCTCTCTCTCCTCGCCGTCTTCTTTGCGGTTGTTCCGTGTGAGCTGGCCGTTTGGCGGGATTTCGGCTATGCAAAACATAACTAGCTTATTTACTACTATAGCATATGATTGTGACTAATCCAATTATTATTATTATTATTATTATTCTTATTACTATGTGAGGGTCCCAGTATGGGTCCTCACACCCTCTCCTTACTTCGGGGGGCCCGTGAGCGAATAGTCACTTTGCTCGTCTTGCTGATGTGGACCTGGAAGAAGGTGTTGTCCGCCTCTGCCAAGAATCGGACATCTTTACGCCGCGGGTTGACGAGTTGTGCCAGGAGCCGGGCTTTCAGGGTGTCTGGCAGCCGGCCGTCGGGCGTACGTACTCTCCAATCCGCCTCCCCAGTCACCCAACGAACGGCTGGGTTGGGGGTCGACGTTTCTGGTATCTCCGGACGGCCGCCGTCGATATGTAGGATGGCGTCCAGATCGCGGACGGCCGGTAGCTCTGCGTCTTCGGTGGCGATGTCTTCGGGACGCAGGATGGCGTCAAAGTTGCTGACGGCCGGTAGTCCTGCATCTTCGGGGGCGATGTCTTCGGGACGCAGGATGGCGTCAAAGTTGCTGACGGCCGGTAGTCCTGCATCTTCGGGGGCGATGTCTTCGGGACGCAGGATGGCGTCAAAGTTGCTGACGGCCGGTAGTCCTGCATCTTCGGGGGCGATGTCTTCGGGACGCAGGATGGCGTCAAAGTTGCTGACGGCCGGTAGCCCTGCATCTTCGGGGGCGATGTCTTCGGGACGCAGGATGGCGTCAAAGTTGCTGACGGCCGGTAGTCCTGCGTCTTCGGGGGCGATGTCCAACCCGTCTATCCGTTCGAGAAGGTTGAGCGTATCAAGGGCCCCGAAGAGTGCCGGAAGCGGTGGCTCTTCCCAGCGGAGCACCTCTTTTTCGAACTCCGTCGGCTCGAATTGCTGGCGGTATCCGCGTGCGGTGGCACCTGGCAGCCCGTCAGGGATAGTGATGGCCTCTGCCCCCTCGTCGGGGCTCGGACCCGGAGCGGTGTAGTCGGCTGCTTCTCCTACGGTGGCGTGTCCAGGGCCCTGCGCGTGCTCTTCGGCGACCTGGTCGGGGTTGACCTGGCTGGGGCCCTGAGCATGGGTGAACGTGGCTCTGGCGGCGTTGCCAGGGCTTGGGTCCCTGTACGTCTGGGCCACGTCTCCTATAATATTGACGTGATCGGGGTCGGAATCGTGCCCCTCGATGATCTGGTCGATGCGGGGCCAGCTTACGACGTCGCCGCATAAATTTTCCCAGCTGAGGACCTCTGGGTGGACTTGGAATTCTCGCGGAGTGGGGCGAAGAATCAGTTCCTCGATGATCTCCCAGTCGACTGGGGGCTCCGGCCTGGCTTTTGTCGTAGTTCTCCGTCGGCGGGGGTCTCTCGCATTCGCTGAGCTGTGAATAGGAATGGACTGGTTGACTACAGGCAAGAAATACTTTGATACTCTATGAGTGCGGCGGAGCGGTTATAGACTTAATGAGAATCTCCAAAATGTCGGCCTTGGTTGGTCCCTTCGGTACAATCACGGTTGCGGTTTGCCCTTGAAGGAACAGCCACGCCCGCTTCGTTTGGTGCGTCGTTCTTCGAAGGATGTCCGGGTCCCGGAAGCGGATGTGTCCAGGAGAAGCGGCCACGCACGCCTCGTTCGGTGCGTCGTTCCTCGCAGGATATCCGGGTTCCTGAAGCGGATGGGTCCAGGAGAAGCAGCCACGCACGCCTCGTTCGGTGCGTCGTTCTTCGAAGGATGTCCGGGTCCCGGAAGCGGATGTGTCCAGGAGAAGCGGCCACGCACGCCTCGTTCGGTGCGTCGTTCCTCGCAGGATATCCGGGTTCCTGAAGCGGATGGGTCCAGGAGAAGCAGCCACGCACGCCTCGTTCGGTGCGTCGTTCCTCGCAAGATATCCGGGTTCCTGATTGGTTTCGTCTCTGTGTATCCGGGGTGTCAGCATCGTCGTGGCGGTTTGAGTAGATCTGCGTTGTAATCAAGATTGTTGTATATTGGTTCGGTCAGGGTCGTCTTCACTGTCCGTCCTGATCTGGTCGGCCTTTTCGTCATCTTCGTCGATGGTCGGGTAGAACGCCTTCAGGTCGTTCAAACTGGCTGATCGCTGCTTACGTCCGTTTAGAACCTGTAATCGGACGAGATTCGGAGAGAGAAACTTGGTCACCCGGTATGGTCCCTCGAATTTCGTGGCCAACTTGGAGGCGAAGCCTTCGGCTGCTTTGGACAGAGTGTGGCGACGTAACATCACTTGGGATCCAATAGCCGGTTTCCATTCCCTACGGCGGAGGTTGTAATGTCGTTTTTGCTCCTCTGATGCTTTGTCGCAGTTTGTTTTTGCGATTTCGAACACCTCTCTCATCTGTCGTGCCCTGGTCTCCGGGTCGGCGATGCTAGTTCCCGTTCCTGGCGTAACCTCGTCGTACAAGGCGCCTGGCAGTCTTGGCTCGCGACCTTGGATCAAAAACGCGGGGCTGAATCGCGTCGAATCGGACACGCTTGAGTTGATCGCGAGCGTGATTTCTGGCAAGAGCTCGTCCCAAGTGTTCTGTTTTCCGTCGATGTATTGCGCCACCATCGTTTTAATTGTTCTGTTCGCGCGTTCTGTTGGATTTTGTTGGGGAGTGTACGGGGCAGTATGCTGAAGTTCCATCCCTAGCCTTTTGCAGAATCCTTTGAACGATCGGCTGGTAAACTGTGCCCCATTGTCGCAAACGAAGGTACGAGGGGTACCAAAGCGGCTTAGGATTCTTTCTCGGAATGATCTTTCCAGGTGTGGCGTAGTTGCCTTGCGTAGAGGCACCAGTTCGACCCACTTACTAAATGCGTCGAAGAAAACCAGGAGGACGGTGTTTCCATGTTTGGAGCGGGGCAACGGCCCAACAAAGTCGGCGCATAACACGCTGAAGGGTTCGTCAACTTGTCTGGTGAACATTTTCCCCGCCGGTTTGAACTGGCTCACCTTGTATTTTTGGCACACTACGCATTGGCGAACGTATCTGGCGACTTCTCGGAACAGGCCTGGCCAGTAGTACTTTTGGGCGACTCGTGTGCTTGTTTTTCGGATTCCTAGATGTCCGGCCGTCGGGTGGTCATGGCATTCTTTTAGTACGCGTCGTCTATGTTCTGCAGCGACGCAGAGTTTCCATGGGGTGGAGTCTTCTTCTTCGGGCACGGTGTGCAGGCGCCGATACAGTTGTCCACTCTCGCTTCGGTAGTCTTCATATTTGCCCGGCTGCTGCCTGATTCTCGCCAACATTTTCCTGATCCACTTGCACTGTGACTCCTCCTCCAGAGCTTGATGTAGTAATTCCAATGGTTGGCGGGAAAGTGCATCTGCTACCACGTTCTGCTTCCCTCGGCGATAGTGAATATCGAATTGATACTGTTGCAGCTCTAAAGCCCAACGTGCTATCCGTCCAGTGGGGTTGTCGATCGAGTTGATCCATTTGAGGGCGAGATGGTCCGTGATCACGTCAAATCGGTATCCTTCCAAGTAACAGCGCAGCTTGCGGATTGACCACACTATTGCCAAGCATTCCTTCTCAGTAACGGAGTAGTTCTCCTCGGCTTTGGACAAGCGTCGACTCGCGTAGGCTATTACTCGTTCCTCGTCCCTTATCTTTTGTGTAAGGACGGCTCCTAATCCTTGTTCGCTAGCGTCGGTTTGCAATGAGAATTTTTCAGAAAAATCAGGGCAGGCGAGGACCGGCGCTTCAGTTAACCTGATCTTCAACTCCTCGAAGGCTTTCTCCTGTTCTTCCGACCATTTCCATTGCCGATCTATCCTTAACAACGCCGTCATGGGTTCTACTATTTCGGAAAAGTTGGGTACAAACCGCCGGTACCAGGAGGCCATGCCGATGCATCGGCGAAGTTCCTTGACACCTGCCGGGGGTTTCAGGTTGCGCACTGCGGCGATCTTGTCAGGATCCGTGTGTATGCCGTTCCCGCTGATGACGTGTCCTAAATACTTCAGTCTGCGTTTGAAGAAGCTGCATTTGTCCTTGTTGAGTCGAAGATTAGCCTTGCGCAGCCGCTGTAGAACTGTCCCAAGATGCCGCATGTGGTCCTCCACGGTGTGCCCGATGACGATAATGTCATCAAGATAGGCGAATGCGTGTGGTTCCATGTCGGGGCCAATCACGCTATCCAGTGCTCGCTGGAAGGTCGCGCCGGCGGAGTGAAGGCCAAAAGGCATCACTTTCCAGTGAAACAATCCGCGGCCCGGCACGGTGAACGCCGTGCACTCGCGGCTGGTTGGGGCAAGCGGAATTTGCCAGTAGCCGCTCTTCAGGTCCAGGGTCGATATGTACCTGGCATCTCTCAGCTGTTCCAATATGTGTTGAATCCTGGGGAGGGGATACGCGTCGGGGATCGATCGCGCGTTCAACTGTCGGAAGTCTATGCACATCCTGATGTCACCTGTTTTCTTGCCCACGAGGACGATTGGGGCGCTATGTGGACTCTTCGAAGGTTCAATCTGCCCTTCCTTAAGCAGTTCGTCGACCTGTTTATTAATGACGGCTTGCATAGCGGGGTTTTTTGGATAATAACGTTGTTTTATCGGCTTGTTGTCGCGCATCACGATGGTGTGTTCTGCAATGGGGGACACTCCGCTGAGGCCGTCGAATTGTTTCAGTTCCTGTTGCAACCATTCGGTGATCCGGGGTTCCAGGGGTTCGTCGTCTTCGGGCTCGAATCCAGGGGTCAAAACGTCGGGCAATTGGGATATATTCACGGTGGCCACTGTTGCTCCTTGTGTCCGTTCCCTGGTGCGCCTACGGCGGGGCCCGTTGTCGCCGATGCCGGGCTCGAATCGCACTCGTTTCTTGGATCGCTGCTGTACCTCGTGTACCCGGAAGGGGTTTTTCAGCATGGCTCTGTGGTCGAGGCCGGGGAGCGCCGATGTCCATCCGGGTTGGTATCCTGCCGGGGTCGAGACCTCGCCCGAATTCCTAGAATTCCTTGAAGGAACGGCCACGCACGTCTCGTTTGGTACGTCGTCCCTCGCAAGTTTTTCCCACCTCACCATCATGGATCCCAGGGGATCGGCCACGCGCTCCTCGTTCGGCACGTCGTTCCTCGTCGGTTCTTGATGCTGGGCGACCCGGTCTCGGCTGAGATTCGTAGGTTGATCCAGGCGGGCTGTGGATCCTATGTATTGAGTCCTGGTATCATGGCTGTGTTTAAATTGCAGGCGCAAGGGGACTCCTCCACACTGCAGGGTCGCGTCTATTCCGCATAGGAAATCCATCCCGAGGAGGACGTCATCCAGCACGTCTTTCATTACTAGCACCGGCATCTTTACTTGTTGATCTCCTAGTCGTATGTCTGCCATCAGCGCCTGAGTCAATTCCCGGAGGGACCCATCCGCCAATCTGATCGTCGTTCGTACCATCGCTATACTCTGTCCGTTGTCCAGCTCCAGGGCTTTGCGTTCGCTAACGAAGCTCCGTGTGGCGCCTGTGTCCAGAGTAGCGAGTAGGTCCTCTCCTTCCATGGTTACTTGCGCGCGAATTCGTCCTCTCTCCAGCCGCAGGGTTCCCTTTACTGCCTCGGGGTGGGATTGGCGGTCTTCGCCCGGTCCCCTGCCGAGTGAAGCGCCTGTCCGTTTCCCGACGAATTCCTGCGACAGCATTCGATGGTGCGTAGCCCGCGACGGCCGCAGTCCCAGCAGTATAAGACTTGGGGCTGTTTACACTCCCTGGAAAAGTGTCCGGACCCGCCGCAGTTCCTACAAGCATGCTGCACGTCGATTATGGGGTCGGCGTCTTGGAGGATGGTTCCATTCCTGACATCCGGCTGCTGCGAGTCCGTCGACCAATCCCTCACCTGGGTTCTATCGTGCCGGAGATCCTGTGTCCTCGCAGCCGCGTGATTCCTTGGTCCTCGTTGACCAGCCGTTGGCCCTAAAGTTTCCCGCGGACGGGTGTCTCGTGCTTGGTTCGCGTAGCCCGTGAGCTCCGACGGTCCCTTGTTACGCGTCACCTCGAAGTTCACAACTAGTTGCGTTAATTCGGAGAGAGAATCAAAATCTTTTCGTCTCGTAAACAACTGGTATTCCGGGAGCATGTTATCGTATATCCTTTCCAATTCCTGAGCCTCGGTGTATCCCGCGCGCTGCATCATTAGTCGAATGTCCACGAGGTACGTTTTAAACGCTTCTTTTGGTCGTTGAAAATGGGTTCGGATCTCGTCTTCTAGCCGTTGAAAGTACCGGGGAGGCAAAAAAAACTCTGAAAACTCTTTGCGAAAGGTCTCCCATGGTTCTCCACTAAGGCGGCTCGTTCGAAACCAACTCTCGGCCCGACCGGTCAACAACACGAGGATTCCTTGTGATAAGTGTCGTAGATCTATCTTATAAGTGGCTGCCCTCTCTTGCACGTGCTCAAGGAAACTTAACGGATCGCCGGACCCATCAAACACGATTCCCCAGCGGACCATTTTCTCGGTGATCGCAGCGTTAAAATGCTCTTCGTTCCAGGTGGACCCCTTCGTTGGTGGGTCCTTGCTACCGTGCAGGTTTCTCTGCGCGGCACCGACGTCGATGCCATGGAGCAGGCTCTCTGCCGGCACAGCGGATCCCGACGCCGCGATACTACGGCTACTGGCGGGTACGACATCATACGCAGCCGGGGGATGGGGTTGTAGGCTAAGAGGCGCGAGTGTAGAAGGGCGGGGAGAAAGTGGTTTAACCTCTGGAGTCACGGCGACTCCGTACTGGGCCTCCAATTCCTCCAACCGAGCACGCGCCGTACTTGGTAAATCGGCCGAGTTTGCGAAGGTCGCGAGTCGACGTCTCAACTCTTCGACAGTTCCAGCGCTGTCTAACCCAAGCTCCGCGGTAATCATCTCCAACTCGTTCTTGCGCCTGACCGAAATCCACTTGACTCCCATGTTGAGTTGGTCCGGGTCACTGTTGCTGCACGTGGTCTACGATCAAATGTCGGGGGCGTCGCCCGAGGAGTCGAAAAACGTAGCTAAGGACGCGGCGAGAGACGGGGCTCTGAATCCTTAAACGGCGAGGACGCGTGCGAGGCTATTCGGTGGTGAATTACCGGTGGGCCGTCTTGGTCGGGGACCTGGACACGGGGGCTGGCAATTAACACGCGCTTGTTCAGGGGTACTTTAGTCGTTGGTTTCTGCAGGACTGTTCCGGTTAGAATGCGTTGGTTCGAGTTCGGTTTCGGGGGGAGCGCGAGGTGGACAGAAGACGCGGGATCGCTGTCGTTGTATGCTGCGGGATAGGGACCACTGTATGCTGCGGGATAGGGACCACTGTATTTTGCGCGTTGTGTACTGATCGAAGGCAGGGGATCACTCTGTTCCACACGTTGTATGTTGACCGAATCCTGAGGATGACTGTCTCTTGCGTTGTATACAACCCGGCTTATATTGGGTCTGGCTGAACGGCCGAGCCTCTGCCGACGTCGACGTCTCGGAATCGGCCGAGAACACCACGCGAGAGAGCCGCGGGCGAATGGTTAGGTAAATAGTCGAAGATCGGGGGGTGCGGGTAGTATGAGAAAGGGATAATTTCATGTATTATACTCGTGGGTCGTTCGGCGCATGCCCGCCGCCGACGCCCAGAACTGTTCTCCGGTCTTCACTCCCTCTCTCCCCACTGAAATGCAACAGAGATCTGGCTGCCCTTGGCTCTTTCCCCACTGTACCGGGCGCTATGATCCCGCATGGTTTTGCCTGAGTATAACGGAATTTTCGTTCTGCTTTGCGTGCTGCTTCGTCGCTGGTGCTTCACTTGGATTTTTTTTTTTTCTCTCTTTCTGCTGGGCATGGGAAGGGCATCACTATGCTTTGCTTGGCTGCGGGCTGTACTTTCATTCTGTCGTTTTCCTCTCTCATTTCCTCTTTTTATTTGATGACGGCTAACGGGGATTGTACAGCTTTTCAGCCACGCTTTGCTCGCTGCTGGCCTGTACATTCGTATCGTATTTTCTTATTGATACCCTATAAATTTCTCCTCGGTTTGATGCGGCACTACCTACGCGATCTACTTGTGGGTCTTTAGGCCACGAAGGGTGAAATCCCCCCCAGAAAACTATCGTTTGAATTGTCTCAACAGTCCCTGCTCGGGCGCCATCTGTAAAGTAGTGATCCTAGGCTGGGGTCAGGCTCAGTCTGCCCAGGGTCACCTACAGTTTATTTGTAAGTTGCTGAGACGTTGAGACTGGGGGGAGGGAAGGCGGGTCGTTGGCGCATGGATCGCCGGGCCGCCGTCAACGACGGGGCCTTCGTGAGAAATTAGGGGGGGGGGGGGGGAGAGCGGGCGTGGGGCCGGGCGGCGCGAAACTCACCCGAGACGCTGCACTCCCCGACTTCAGCAGGGTAAAACCCCTGTTGCCAAGGTCGAGGTGGGCCGCGGATCCGGGGAGGTGAAGGAAAAGGATAAGGGGGGGGCGCCTCTGTCGAAACGCGTACCACTTCTCACTCCAGCAGGGTAAAACCCTGTTGCCAGAGGCAGAGCGGGAGCGTAGCGACCGAGAACAGTCAGGAAAACGGATGGGGAGGGGGTGGAGAGATGACCGCAGTCGGTGGTCCGACCGGAGAAAACAAATGGAAGCCAACGCGTTCTTAATTCTATGATCGAAGTTTTATTGGATTAATTCCCCTCGCACTCCCTTCTACTCCTACTACTACCTTGGCCATCGGCCAGCTCACCCGCGGATCCGGCGCCTGTGTTCCCGCAGCTCCTCCATGCTTTTTTTCTCCTCTCTGGCGCGCGGCCGTTCAACACTTTTCTTTATCTCTTCACTTCGATGTCCGCGACGTTCCGTCTTCGCTCACTTCCAAGAATCGACTCCTTCTCTCGCCACGGTCGCTCGACGTTCTCCCCACGCCTCGCGCTCGTTTTCGGGCCAACGGGACTTTTCCGAAAGAGATCCGCTCTGCTGCCGGCTGAGCATGGCTCTCTCTCCTCGCCGTCTTCTTTGCGGTTGTTCCGTGTGAGCTGGCCGTTTGGCGGGATTTCGGCTATGCAAAACATAACTAGCTTATTTACTACTATAGCATATGATTGTGACTAATCCAATTATTATTATTATTATTATTATTCTTATTACTATGTGAGGGTCCCAGTATGGGTCCTCACAACATATAATTCTGTATACTGATATTCTGCTGTCTTACAAATAAAATAACTTTAACAATTAACATTATCAAAAGAAAATTGCTTATCATTCGATTGTATATAATCAACTAATTCAAAATCGCTATATCTATGATGCGATATATATCATAGAATTTTACCCTTATCATTTATGTGGGTTATATTATTTATTACAATTGTGTTGTTGAATATAAGGAGATACGATCCTAACAAAGTAGTATTGTCTACGATATTTTTGCCTGAAACTAATATGGCACCATCCTGAATGATGTCTATTTCTTTGTTTTTTCCCCTTTTTTTAGTGCAGTTGGCTTTAAAGCCATTAAGTAAATTGGTGAAACAGGTATTCTTTAAATTTATTTGTGCGTAATTGTTAAAAGTTTCACTTTTAAAATTATTCATTAAATAGTATTTCTCCTTACATTCACAAACTTAACTAACATTCCATCATTTTGTGAGATGGCTCTTGCATGGTAAAACTTGCAAATATCTTTAATTTGAGGATATTTTATGTAAATGATTATTAAATCTGCATTTCGAATTATTTTAACCGTTGCAATGTCCAGCAGATCAGACAGTTCAACAGGATGTTTTTCATGCTTATAAATGTCCTCTATTTCGTTTTTATTTAAAATGTTTGTATTGAAAATGTTTACTTTTAAGAGGGTTATGGTATCAACTAAATTTAGTAGGTCAAAAGTTATTAATTTTAAACGATGCTTTCTCAGTATCGTTTCTTCATTGAAGATGACATTTTTTAATGAATTTGATAGCAATTCAATTTCTTTGAAAAATTTGGAATTTATTACAAATTGTTTATTATTATTTTCAGTTAATTCATTTACTTTGTTTTGTATTTTCAAAAAGTCGTCATGATCAGGGCTGCCTGCTATCCATTTCCAAATGGTACCTAATTCATTAATTCCCCTTTCATTCCGTTTTGGAACTAATTCTGAAATCATTAATTTTAATAGACTTAAGTCCATTGATATTTCCCACTCATCGTCTGAATTAATTGATTTGTTGACATTTTTGGATTCTTTATCAATTATCTCTCTATAAAAACTCAAATTAGTAATATGGAAAAGTTCAGCGTATGTTTCATAAGTGTAAACGTCTCTGTCGTCTTTGAGCAATAGATAGTCACTATGCGTATTACTTCCGAAGTCGTCAATATAACAAAAGTCAGTATAAGTATATTCGCAGACATTTTCTGGAAAAAATATTTAATATTTGATGTTATCTTTATGTATAATTCTGTTTCTATTGTTGATTATAATTTTATTCGGTCGATTTTCCTTAACTACCTGCTTTTTGTATCGGGATTGAAGTTTATTTCTTTCCCCGAATTTCTTTCATAAACTACTTCTCCTATAAGAGCTAGACCAACGATGTTTTGGATCCAGACTTCTGTGATATGTCACTGCTCCAAAAATATTTCAAAACTTTGCCCCGCCCACTTCCGCCCCCACAAAGAAAGAGAAAACTAAAGACGCAGAATCATAGAGAATAACTATATCTATCCGGTTGCTGAATTTGGATCAGATCAGATAATTTTTGTAGCCAAAAGGAACAAATCAATTTGCATTGGCTACGCAGCGCCCGACGTCACGCTCAGACTGATTTTCTGTCTCTCTCGCACGCATTCTTTGTCGTGTCGTTTAATATTAGCGGCGTCTGCCGGAGGAGAGCCATACTGACTTAGTATCGGGTATAACTGTAGAGTTGCGGTGTCCGCAGCAACTCACAACGTTCCCCCTCGTTCTCTTCTATCTTTGTTATGTAGCTTAAGCATTTTGGTCTGAGCTTCCTTAAGTAATATTGGATTATGTTTGTGTTCTATTTTGTTATACAATATGTCATATGGCATTTGATTGGTCGTTGAATGTATCGTCAGGTTATATTTCAGTGCCGCCCTTATTATTATTTCTGAATAATCTGTTAGATTTAGTTCATCCTTGATGCACCGCGCTATTTCTGTTAGTGTGGAATGTACCCTTTCTACCTGGCCATTTGAGGTGCTGTGTCTGGGATCAGCATAATAAATAGTTAAGTTACTTCTTTGTATGAATGATCTAAATTGTGCTGAAGTAAAGCTTGGTTCGTTGTCAGTCATTAATGATGTTGCTAACGGAAAGTGTTGCAAAATTTCCATTACCTTATTTTCAATGTTTAATTTACTTTGAATTTCCTTGACCACCAAGTATTTGGAATAAGAATCTATACAAGTTATGAATGTTAGGTTTTGGGCATAGTATATGTCTAAGTGTAATTGATCTCCTTCTTTTGCTGGAATGGGAGCTTCCCCAATTGGAATTTTTACAGGGTGTCTGTGATATTTGTTTTTGTTACAGATCTCACAATTTTTTATATATTCTTTTAATTTTTTGTGCAGGTTTGGCCAATAATACAGCTTAGTTATTTGTTTGTAATTTTCATCTAGTCCTCTATGGGCTCTGCAATGTGTTTCTTCTATAATTATAGCTTTATCTTCTGAATTTACTACATCTTGGAGGAACTTTCTCGTGAAGAGAAATTTATTTATGAAGTTTTCCTTTAGCTTATTTTGGATAAGGTATAAATCTTCTAAAGTGCAGTGTATTCCTGTGGTTAAGTGAGGCTGAATAAATTCTTTTAAAATTATTAGCAGATTGTCAACCGTATCAAATTCAATAATATGTCGGGTATTTTCATAAACTCTTACTAACTCATGAACTGTGAATCTCCCTTGCGCTAATAGTAGCTGCTGTTTAAATTGGTTTAGAGGCTTGCTAGTCTCTTGAATGACGTTTTCAAAACTACTCTCTGCTGAATGCTGAGTATTTATATCTGATTCTGATTCTGTCTGGTCGACTATCTGTCATATGATTTATTTTAATCCGAGATAAAGCGTCCGCTACTACGTTAGTTGAGCCTGGCTAATAAATGATTTTTGGTGTGAAACTTTCTATGAAGTAATACCAACGTGTTGGATCATCTTTGCCTGCATGCAGGGCTATGGCGGTCTGGCAGACAGTTTCCTATCCTCGCCATTGTGGCAGCCACTCTCGAGACTCTCCTATTCCGTGTACATCTGGAATATGTTCACTCTGGAAGTAAACAGCAGAATTCTACGGACCAATACATATTTTTCGAACTACAACTTTGTAAGTTTTGTTTTGGATAGTTGAAGGAAACTAGTGGATTATAACAAATGTATAATATTTTATGCTTTGCAGATGCTTAATTTCTGGTCTGTCATTGGGATCACTATTTTGATGTCGTATGTGTTTTATGTTATCATTGGGGCTCCTTTTGGCGGACTCGATAGTCTTCTACGAACCCGGCAGCCACGATCTCCAAGCGAACAAAAGCAGTCGTCAGTAGATGTCCAGCAGGATCAGTTTAATGTCGGAAGGAATCTGGATGAACCTGAAGAGCCTAAGGAAGAAGCCACAACGACTGTTTCAGAATAGTTAAATGTAAGATGCTAATAGTCGTGTTTTGTCTTTCCCATATTTAGATCCAGTATGGTTTTCTTGTATTCAATGACTTTTCGCCGACCAGACATGTTTAAGTTTGCTATTAAGTTAAGACTTTGAAGCCACTTGAGATATTAGATCTTACAAATAACTATTCGACAAGCGCTTTACTCACAAATTCAACTAATAAACGAGGGGGAACGTTGTGAGTTGCTGCGGACACCGCAACTCTACATTTATACCCGATACTTAGTCAGTATGGCTCTCCTCCGGCAGAGGCCGCTAATATTAAACGACACGACAAAGAGTGCGTGCGAGAGAGACAGAAAATCAGTCAGAGCGTGACGTCGGGCGCTGCGTAGCCACTGCAAATTGATTTCTTGCTTTTGGCTACAAAAATGATCCGATCTGATCCAGATTCAGCGATCTGATAGATATGGTCACTATCTATGATTCTGCGTTTTTAGTTTTCTCGAATGTGCAATATTGTGAATATAACAGATTTTCGTCCTTTGTGGGTGCGGAAGGGGGTGGGGAGAAATTCTGAAATATAGGTTTTATAGTGAGATCTAACAGAAGTGCGGATACCAAATTTTGTTACTCTAGCGATAATAGTCTCTGAGATTTGTGGATTTTCGTCCTTTGCGGGGGCGGAAGGGGGTGTGCCGAAATTTGGACACGAAACAGTCAAGGTCCGATATCACAGGAGTATGGATACCAAATTTGGTTGCTCTGGCTCTTATAGGTTCTGAGATCCTTGAACTCATATTTTGCAACTGGCAAAACCGACCATGAAACCTGTGTTTTTGAGAGAGACAGAGCGAGGAAAAATAAAATTGTATTCTTGATTCTGGCTATAATAATTATACGATCTGGTTGAGATTTTACATTCTAGAACATATAAACATCCTCTACGATTCTGCCTTTTTTGGTTTTATCGTATCTTTAAAAACGTGGATGCCACAGATTTTCGTTCTTTGTGGGGCGGAAGTGGGCGGCGCGAAGTTTTGAAATATTTTTGTGGCGTTGTGGGGTGGGGTGGGGAGACCTGAAAAGAAGGGAGAATCTGTTAGGAACACAACATCGAAGTGGGCCCTGAACTATCACTTGGAGCCGTTCAGAACTGGCTCTGGGAATCATTCAGTACAAATATCGAAAGTACAGGGAACATAAAGTAAATAAAAATTCAAATACAAAACAAAGCCCATGAACGAATATTTCCTCACAGGTGCTGGAATAAGATGAATCCAACTATTAATAATCCACGTTCCCCATTCACCCTTTCGCGGGGTATTTTCGGATCCATGGGATCCTTCGACTTTACCGACCAGCATCAGCAGCAGCAGCCGGAGCTGCAGGTCCCCCCCGAAGGTTCCGGCGACAAGAATGGACTCAATGCGATGCCCTTCCTAGGCCAAATCCACACTAGTCTTCTGCTTTCGCGCCCAATGGGTCCAATAGGTCGCGCACACCCCCCCACCTTCCCTCCGATGGGTGATTCAGATGGGTGAGCGGCAGCAGCTCAGACTCCCCTTCCCCCTAGGACATAACTTACCCCCGGCTCCCCTGCAGATTCAATGCTGTGCCACAGATGGCATCGATGGGACCACCGCCCGTGTTGAGCTCCCTCTGGACAGGCGGCGCTTCTCCGGACAGCCGCGGAGACTACTACGACGGCCCGCACAAAGAGTACTCCGACGGCCGCTACGACGGCGACTACGAGGGCGACTACTCGATGCCCACCGAGGAGGACCAAGAGGAGGAGTCGTGCTCCTGTCAGGGCCAGAGCGAGTTCAGCTCGATAGAGCGCACCGAGTCGGACTCGGAGTGGGAGGAGCTCTCCGACGGCCCTTCCCCCAGGGTCTCTCCGCTGGAGTCCCTCGGCGCAGTCGTGCTCTCCACCATGCAGCCGGAGCACAGTCAGCGCATGGTGGCCTTGTACCACCTGCTGGTGGTGCTGCAGATGCTGTGCTGCGCGGTGTTCTGGCTGGTCGAGAAGACTGTGGTCGTCAACGAAACCGTCGGCTCGATGCGCCTCCGATTGTGGAACAGCAAGTTC
The DNA here is from genome assembly GCF_003286085.1 of Drosophila persimilis. Taxonomy (NCBI): domain Eukaryota; kingdom Metazoa; phylum Arthropoda; class Insecta; order Diptera; family Drosophilidae; genus Drosophila; species Drosophila persimilis. The sequence goes on from NW_020825403.1 coordinate 27,478, forward strand.
AAGCTGCGCACCATCCAGCGCCAGTTGCTGTGGCGCATGGCCAATGCCCGGGGCGACGAGACGCTCGTCTTCTTTGCCGTGCTCATGACCACTCCCTGGCTGTTCTCCCTCAGCCTCCTGGGATTCATCCTGTCTTTGGCGGCGCTCCTGAAGAAGACCGTCGAGGAGCTGGTGTTCCAGATACGCCTGCACCTCGTGATCTAGGGGGAAGCCATCGAGCAGAAAGCAGCAAGCAGTATCCAATCACACACTGACAGAAGACAAACGTCCACACGCCCGACACTCCACTCCTCCCCTCAGAGATGTTTGCACTTCCATTTGGGCATCTATTTTCGTTGATGCCAGAATCGTAATGCACGGAATCGTCTCTCCGTTTTTGGCCGCAATGAAAATATATGCCGAAATATTCGAAATTCAAAGTCAAATTCAAACAAGAGTTTCCAGTCGATCAGATATATCGTTTATGCATATTACGATCCGTTCCGTTTGGACGGGAGTCCAATTGCTCATCGTTCATCCCCGTGATTGCATTTATTATTATTTTTATTTCGCTGCATATTTGTTCTGCAATTTATTCAATAATAATCGGAGGAGGAGAGCATGCAGCAGCAGCAAAACATTTCCGCTGCAGCAGCGATTGTGGCAGCCGTGGGGCCTTTGTTGCCACCAATTGCAGGCCCCCGCATACGCACTTCGGAGGCACGGAATCCACCAGAAGCGGCAACAAATGAATCATTAAATATTCACTGTACTCTTATTGATTCAGTGATCAGTGATCAAAACAACACAACAAAAGCGTCATCATCCACGATCCACGACCCATTATACCTGATCCAGAATCCGTAGAAGTATCCATTTTCAGGGCTCTTTTGGGCGCTGGTTGGGGTACGCCTCCGATTTCAATCCCTTGCCACACGGGCAACCCGAGCAAGCCCCGATATGTAAACAGGGTCAAGACTACCTGTGCGAAGGGGGCCAAGGGAGGCGTCGGCATAAGACTCGGCCCGGAAGTGGACATACTCGTGTGCAGCCCTTTCGCCCGGTTATTGATATTCCCATTTGTGATTACAGTCTGTAGCGCCCCAGCAGCTCTTATAGTCTTTGAGCATTAGGCGCTGAAGAGGACGGACAGACGGACGGACGGATGGACGGACGGACAGACGGACAGACAGACAGGGCTCAATCGACTCGGCTATTGATGCTGATCAAGAATATATATACTTTATGGCGTCGGAAACGATTCCTTCTGGACGTTACACACATCCACTTTTACCACAAATCTAATATACCCCAATACTCATTTTGCAAACAGATGCAAAAAAAAACAAAACGGAGAAAATCCCTACTGCAGTCATCGACTGCGATACAACCTCTGGCGCTTACGTATAATTTCGTATAAAATATGTTCTATGTAAATAATCAACCAATTTCTTTTCGGTTTTAGTTGCCGATCGTGTTCTGACATGATAATTATAGTACGAGAACAAAGAATACAATAAGTATAGACAATGGAAGAGATTACTTGGAAGAGTATAATTTTTATACCCGATACTCAAAATGTTTTTTTTTTGTTAATTGTTTTCTTGATGCTGGCTATAATAATAATACGTTCCAATTCAGATTCCGTAGTCTAAAAGATATCGTCATTCTCTACGATTCTGCGTTTTTGGTTTTCTCGTATCTTTAAAATTGTGGATGCCACAGATTTTCGCCCTTTGTGGGGGCGGAAGTGGGCGGGGCAAAGTTTTGAAATATTTTTGTAGCAGTGACATATCACAGAAGTCTGGATCCAAAACATCGTTGCTCTGGCTCTTATAGTCTTTGAGCATTAGGCGCTGAAGGGGACGGACAGACGGACGGACGGACAGACGGACGGACGGACAGACGGACAGATGGACAGACAGACATGACTCAATCGACTCGGCTATTGATGCTGATATACTTTATGGGGTCGGAAACGAATCCTTCTGGACGTTACACACATCCACTTTTACCACAAATCTAATATACCCCAATACTCATTTTGAGTATCGGGTATAAAAACAGGGTCATACCTTGCATCAGAGGAACAGCGGGGCATCGCTAGAAATGATCGGTAAAGCTTGAATGAAGGCGGCGGAAGGCGTGAAAGCGGGAGGAAAACTTACCCGAAGCATCCAGAGGGCCGGCGGAAGGCATGCGCGCCAGCGAAGGGCAGTAGGGAAAACCAGACGCGCACAAGAAAAACAAAGAAAACACCCGGCATCGCGAGAAAATAGTACGTTTCCAGTCCATTGAGGAATTCGCAATCCGGAAGTAGAATACGCACGCTGCGACATATCGAGTAGATCACAAAAACGACCTTACGCTTTATCGAGTGGAGCGTAAGGGCAACGCTGTGTCATATCGAGTAGGTCAGAATAGCGACCATACCCTATATCGGGCGGGGCAAAAGAAGCAAAAGAAGCACCCGGGTCGAGAACAAAGCAAACCTGGGACGCGGAAAACCGGGGTTTTCCGCCAATAAAAGAAGGGGGGAAGTGTGAGGAAAGGTATTCCCACAAGTAGGGGGCAGTATAGGGTTAAGCGCTAACGGCCGTTATCCGGGGATATCCGGAGGCGGCGAATTCCCGAGGAGAGCTCTCCCGGGGAACCAAGATGAGAGGGGAGGACCCCTGGAGAGAGAGCAGCGGGATGACGGGATCGGGCCGGCAGTGGCCCAGCGCATGACCAAATATGGTCATGAGATCACACCACCAGCCAGGTCCCGTTGGAAAGCGACAAGGGAATGAAGGAACGCAGATGGAAAAATACGGGCACCGCATGGCGGAAAGTGCCGTTAGCGCCAGGCGGCATCGGCGGCGCCGACGCAGAAGCGAGCCTATAAGAGGAGGGCCGCGACCAGGAACGGGGATAGTCAGCAAACGGAGCAAGCAAGAGTGAAGTGAATAGTGAGCCACAAGAGTGAGCCCAAGCGAAGGGAAAAGAACTTTAGAAAGCGAACGCGTTGTGTGAGGATTGAGAGGCGGACTCGAGCGTGCAGCCAAGAGCGAAAGACCCCAATCCCTTGAACCAACGGTGCCACGCTTGAAGCGCATCCCACCAGGAGTGAGGCACCCTCGGGCCGAAAAGCCAAGTGAGTCGAGTGAGATGGAACGCGTCAGGCGCCTGACTGAGAGGCGGATTTGGGCCACGTGCCAAGAATCGCTAGCCCCAGTCAGTAGAGCCGGCGGTGCCACGCTTGGCGACGCCGTGGGGGGCCCAGGGAGCGACACGCTCATCGAACCACAGAGGAGAACCAAGAGGAGAACCAGCACCGGAGTCGGAATAGCGTAGGATAGACTTAAGATACCAATAAAGCATATTAGCATACCAGTACAAGACCCAACCCGTGCCTTCTTACTTGTTTGTAGCGGCGTCTGCCGGAGGAGAGCCATACTGACTTAGTATCGGGTATAACTGTAGAGTTGCGGTGTCCGCAGCAACTCACAACGTTCCCCCTCGTTTTATTTTGGAAATATACAAAACAAAACTTTATAATATATCGTCGAATTATTTATGTCGGGTCAAGCAGCTTAAATATTTTAAATTATTGCCAGTGGTGCGGCCCAAAGGAAATGCATTTTGGTTTTGTCGTTTCCAATGCCCCCACTGCAAAGATCATTTGCTACCGCATATGCGCATGCAGCGGAATTCTTTCGTCTCCTTATGTCGCAATCTCTCGGACTCGGCTTAACAGCGTCCCCGAGCAGCTCTAACGCTCTCGGGCTATCATACGCTCTCGCTCGCGTCTAAGCTTGCTGCATAGGGCCCGGCAGATTGGCCCTTCAGCCCTTGCATGGGCAGTTTTGAGCTAATCGTCGCAGCTATTAGATTAACATCCTCGCATCAATCGTTCGCCCAATCATTGCCATATGTACATACGCGATAAGTAGGTTTACATATGCAAATAAATTGTGAATTATAACAGCCTCTCGACTTTCATTAACTTCAAATTGCAACAGTTATTAAAAACGCCTAATAGCTTAACATTTGGTGACCCCGACGTGATTGTGCAATAAATAATCTATCAGTGCAATCACCAACTAATATAGCATTCAAAGATCTAAACTAATTGCCATCTCAACCAGTGTCATCAACCACATAAGTTATCCATAAGTTATCTATTGCTCGTGTTACTCTTTGCGACGATGGCAGCCATGTGACTAAAACTTTAGGACTTGCGTGGGATCCGGTTTCTGATCTACTATTATTTTCGCTCTCGGCCCTTCAATCTTCTTTGAATTCCTGCTGGCGCTCTGTTTTGTCATCCATAGCGCGATTCTACGATCCTCTCGGACTAGCTGGTCCCGTAATTACTAAATCCAAAATCTTTCTCCAGCGTTTGTGCCAAGAGAAGTTGTCCTGGGATGAAAGCCTTCCAGTCGCACTGAACACCGAGTGGCAGGAAATATGCACCAGGTTTGGTCAGATTCGTCGACTTGAATTTCCTCGGCTTGTAGTCCTTCCAGACTCTACGCTGGAAATTCACGGATTTTGCGATGCCAGCAACGAGGCTTATGGTGCATGCATTTTTGTCGTGTCCAAGGGTCAGCATTCCAGCAGTCACTTACTGTGTGCCAAATCTCGTGTGGCTCCTTTGAAGACACTTACAGTACCAAAGTTGGAGCTTTGTGGAGCGGAGTTGCTGGCTAGGCTCATATCTGAGATAGCTGGAATGAATGTATTCAAGGGAAGGTGTTACTGTTGGTGTGATTCTGCCGTTGCGCTCTCTTGGATTCGGGACGAGCCGTCAAGATTTAATATTTTTGTTGCAAATAGAGTGTCAACGATTCAGGAAATGACCGAAAAAATGGAATGGCGCTATGTTCCCACAGCTTTAAACCCAGCCGACATTCTGTCTCGAGGGGCTCATCCGACTGAGCTGAATGAGTCACCTCTTTGGGCTCATGGTCCTCCATTTCTTTGCGGCTCCTCAGATGACTGGCCACCCACTGTGCTACCTGATAAGCCAGCCCTTGAACTTCGTCGGAAGGCTCTTCTGCTCAAATCGCCCTACATGGACATTATTGCTGATTCCAAGTATGCGAATTCATTTGCTTCTTTGCAACGCGTTTTCGGATACATTCACAAGTTTTGCAACCGAATTCGGCGCCCCGGTCTCACTGTCTCAGACATTGAACATGGAACCCAGGTATTGCTACGACTAGTCCAGCGTACTCATCTATGGGAGGACATGAAGTCACTGCGGGCAAGGGGAGCAGTCTCCTCATCGAGCTCAATCGCATCGTTATCGCCATTCATGGATCAGTTTGGACTTCTCAGGGTAGATGGTCGACTGAAAAGCTCTTCGTTGGAATTTGATGGCCGTCATCCAATCATCTTGCCCAGCAGCCATCCACTGACTCTTGCAATAATCTCCCATTTTCATGAGCGGAATCTGCACGCTGGTCCTCGAGCTTTGATTGGACTAATTCGTTCCCAATATTGGCCTATTGGGGGGAGGAAGACGGTAAACAAGGCAGTAAACAAGTGCGTAAGATGCTTTCGACTGAAGCCCAGGGTATTGGAGCATATTATGGCGGATCTTCCAAAGGAGCGGCTCGATGGTTCTCATGCCTTTGAGATCACAGGCGTGGACTTCTGTGGGCCGTTTTTCTACAAACCGGAGGCACGCAACAAGGCTCCAATCAAGTGCTACATCTGCATCTTCATTTGTTCCGCTACCAAGGCTGTTCATCTGGAGCTTATAAAGGACTTATCCACAGTTGCTTTTCTACATGGACTAAGGCACTTCATATGTACTAGACGAAAGCCGCGGCAAATTTGGTCAGACAACGCAACCAATTTTGTCGGCGCTAAGAATGAGCTGATGGAATTAAAGCGCCTGGTCCTCAGCGATGACCATCAGAAGGCGCAGCTGGATTTTTGCTTGGTCGAGGCTATAGACTGGCATTTCATTCCTCCGCGCTCCCCTCATTTTGGTGGTCTATGGGAGGCTGCAGTGAAGACGGCCAAGTACCACTTCTACCGTGCGATAGGCAACTCGGTTCTTGGATTTGACGAGCTGCGGACGCGGTTGTGCCACATCACGGCAGTGATTAATTCAAGACCTTTAGTTTCAATTTCAGAGAGCCCTGCCGATCTAGACGTTCTAACTCCAGCGCATTTCTTGAATGGTGGCCCTCCTGCTTCGTTCGCTGAGCCTGACGTCACGCAGCTAAACTTCGATCGCCTGGACGGCTGGCAGCGCGTTTCGTACCTGCAGCAGCTCTTTTGGTCCCGGTGGAAGGAGGAGTACATATCGTCACTGCAGCAGCGCTCAAAGTGGCGCACTGTGAAGCCTAGTTTAGCTGTCGCCGATTTGGTTCTTGTCAAGGATGAGAATCTTCCTCCCATGAAGTGACCACTGGCGAGAGTGGTCGAGCTTTTGCCTGGACGAGATGGCGTTTCCCGAGTTGCTGTGCTGAAGACGTCATCTGGAATCACAAAGCGCGCCGTCAACAAGCTGTGCCTACTGCCAAATGCTGTTGCTGTTGAAAGTCAGGCTTCCAACGGGGGGAGTATGTCAGATCAAGCAGCTTAAATATTTTAAATTATTGCCAGTGGTGCGGTCCAAAGGAAATGCATTTTGGTGTTGTCGTTTGCACTGCAAAGATCATTTGCTACCGCATATGCGCATGCAGTGGAATTATTTCGTCTCCTTATGTCGCTATCTCTCGGACTCGGCTTAACAGCGTCCCCGAGCAGCTCTAACGCACTCGGGCTGTCTCGGACCCACAACGCTTCCTATGCTAATGCTAATTCGATTGGTGGCGTTTCGCCATCTGCCATCTGTTCTATCTAGAACCACCAGCCGATTATAAAAACAATTGTGTTGAGTAAGGTAGTCTTGAGTAGTCTGAGGTACTCAGACTAGCACAGCGTAATACTTGATACAGCCGAACATCATTGATAATTACTCTTATCAGTCTAGTGTGTGGGTAGTCGGAAGCTCACATCTTTTTTATGTGGTTTTGTAATCTACAAAATGTCTACATAAGAGTGAAAAAAAACCCATATTGATATTTACATCTATAACTATTCTGGAGTAGTCTCTGTGGCTTCTTATTTAGGCACGTCGGACTCAACCAGATTACTTCCGGCATTCAACTGGCCCTGCTGGACATCAACTGAGGATTGCTTTTGTTCGCTTGGAGCTTGGGGCTTCAAAACACTTTTCTCCCGGGATCGTAGAAGATTAACGAGTCCGCCAAAAGGAGCCTCAATGACAACGTAAAGCAGATACGAAATGAAAATAGTGATCCCAAAGTCAGACCAAAATTTCTGCATCTGAAAATCATCAATGAGGTTAGTTAAAAATAAGCAACCATCAACTACTAGAAACAAAACCTACTACAATTTGTCCGAGAAATAAGTATTAGTACGAACGCTTCTACTGTTGACTTCCTGTACGAAAAGGTGTCAGATGTACACGGAATAGGAGAGTCTCGAGAGAGGCTGCCACAATGGCGAGGATAGGAAACTGTTGGCCAGACCGCCATGGCCCTGCATGCAGGCAAAGACGATCCAACACAGGGCTAAGGGCCAGCCCACTCTGGTAAGCGTGTAGTACAGAAACTCCTTGAGGGTGGACAGGGGTGGAGCACTCTATTGGGTCGCAGGGTACAGGGCAAACATCGAGGTGAAGATCATGGCCAGACTAAGAACCCATCCAGACCATACCAAAATCCGGCTTATTTGGAACTTCTTCCTACAATTCAGGTGAAGAAAATATCCAAAAAGAAATGCAATCAGCCAAGGTGCCGAATGAGTATGTGTGGCAGAATACAGTTTCCTTCCGGCATCTCCTTCGGTTCCATTCCTGCAATTAAATGGGGTTGAAGAACTCCAACGACAAACAGAAGCATCGTGGACCTACTTGAAGAGCAATGAGTATTTGTTGACTATCATCGTGGCAAAGAGGCAGGACGATAGTAGGAGAACAAGAACCGCGATGCCAGCTGCTGCCTTTTTGCCCCACTTATACAGTGCAATCAGCAGAAGCGGAGAGATTATATAAAGCTGCATATCCACTGCCCAGTACCATGTGTGATCCAGGCACTGAAAACGATTATCGTACAAATGGTAATAAGAGTAGATCTATGACTTACAATATTGCTTGTAGCATAATTCTGCACGAAGAGCAGCGTCCAGAACCAGCCCTTTTCATAGGCGGCGGTACCATGGAATCCACCTTTAAAATAAGGTCCCCCAGAAACAATGGGCGTCAGCTTTATGTAAACTAGGATTGCTATTGCAAGTATCGGCACGATCCGTATAATACGATGAAGATACATAAGCGGCACATTCAGTTTTCCTTTGGATCTGTAAGAAAATTGGCAATAATTCTCGATGGATACAAAATATCTCAAACACTTACTTATCCATTGAGCGAAGAGCAACCGTAGCCACTAGTAGGCCACCAATAAAGAAAAAGGAATCAACCGAAAAAAATCCGTGGATAATAAAGCTGGAAAAGGATTCCGCGACCCACTAGCAAACAAAAAAACAGAGCTGAATGGTTTTTGCACATACAAGCATGAGGCCACTAAAACCGAAATCATATTGAAGGTATTTATATTTGGAGAAATTAGCGAATATATGTATTCATGGTCAAAAACAACACAGAATAGGGACATGCAGCGGATTCCATCAAGACAACTGATCACGTTCGGATTCGATTTGCTGTCGACAATGCGGAAGATGGCACGGGAACTTGACCGTGCCGAGCACATCTTCACAGTCACAGAGATACTACCTGGTAGGCAAAATACGAGTTAAATCATTCTGTAAATCATTCAGTTCTCTCCGGTCCTAACTCTGATCCTGGCACAGAAAGTAGTCGTAGAGCGTGCATAGACCCACGATAGTACCCATCAAGCCAAGAAGTACACTGCAATCCATAGTATGAGTCACAGAAATTTATTATGATAAGGTCTAACTTACACTGTGAAAATGGTCATTCCATCCCAAGGTTTCGATTCACTTGTCTGATAGCTGGCCTCGCTAAATTTTATATTTGTGCTGCTTGAGTTCAACAAATTCTGCATTAACTGCTCCAGAAACGTATCCATATGTGCAGCAGAGCAGGAAGCCGGAAAGCAAGATGCGATCTTGATCGAAATGGATACGGCGGGTACAATTAGAAAACAGTACTTTCCATGTATGCTGTGACTACTGGTGATCTCCTCGCTGATCTTGACTCATCGAAGTTACCCAGATGGTAGACATTGCCGGACAGCACTCCTGAGGGAATGGAGCCCCAAGCATCGATCACTGCTCACAAAATTCGTCAACTTCAGTTCTCATTGACTTGAATATAATTTTCATTATTTACTTACTCTTAAGTATAATTTTCCCATAATTTTCCAGTAGTGAGCGCCTGCATGAACTGAGCCATGTCCGCGAAACACAACAGATCCTCCTGACTGGGTATTCGGGGGTGGAAAAGATCCAAGTCCGGGAGCAATTCATACGGAAGTTTTCGGCAAACTTCCCAGCGGGCGGAGACTTTTTAAACGCTGGTAATCTTGCAGGACATCTCCGTCTTTCAGTTGTGCGGCACTGACAAGTACCAGTCCGCAGACAGTCCGCTTAAAACGTTCACCATGCTAATACTTTTTCGATTGAAGGCATTGCACCTTTTGACTGTGATTTTATAGGAATGTTTCGAGGGAAATCTGGCGATAAAATTATCAGTGTGTCAGCTCTCGAGTCGAGTATATCAGCCAAAATGCTTAATTCAGTCAAACATCACCGATAAGGAGCAATCCGTCTAAATTCTAAGTAGTCACAAGCTCATTTATTTATAATCTTTTCCCAGGTAATCGTTTTACTTATTGATGGATTAAATTTGGTTTTAATATGAGTGAGTAAGAAAAAAACGGAGAAAACAAAAGTTTAGCTAAACATGGATGTAGACAATTTGTTCTATAATTCTGATCATTGCGTGAAAAGATGATAGCCAAGGTGCAATTATTACCATTAGTGGTGGCAGATCCTTTCCTTGTTTCAATGTTTTTTCCAATTCTCATGACAAGTGGCAGCAAAATGGCGAGAGTTCGTGAAGAGATTCTGCCTCACCGCAACAACCAAATTTAAAACGAGGGGGAACGTTGTGAGTTGCTGCGGACACCGCAACTCTACATTTATACCCGATACTTAGTCAGTATGGCTCTCCTCCGGCAGAGGCCGCTAATATTAAACGACACGACAAAGAGTGCGTGCGAGAGAGACAGAAAATCAGTCAGAGCGTGACGTCGGGCGCTGCGTAGCCACTGCAAATTGATTTCTTGCTTTTGGCTACAAAAATGATCCGATCTGATCCAGATTCAGCGATCTGATAGATATGGTCACTATCTATGATTCTGCGTTTTTAGTTTTCTCGAATGTGCAATATTGTGAATATAACAGATTTTCGTCCTTTGTGGGTGCGGAAGGGGGTGGGGAGAAATTCTGAAATATAGGTTTTATAGTGAGATCTAACAGAAGTGCGGATACCAAATTTTGTTACTCTAGCGATAATAGTCTCTGAGATTTGTGGATTTTCGTCCTTTGCGGGGGCGGAAGGGGGTGTGCCGAAATTTGGACACGAAACAGTCAAGGTCCGATATCACAGGAGTATGGATACCAAATTTGGTTGCTCTGGCTCTTATAGGTTCTGAGATCCTTGAACTCATATTTTGCAATTGGCAAAACCGACCATGAAACCTGTGTGTTTGAGAGAGACAGAGCGAGGAAAAATAAAATTGTATTCTTGATTCTGGCTATAATAATTATACGATCTGGTTGAGATTTTACATTCTAGAACATATAAACATCCTCTACGATTCTGCCTTTTTTGGTTTTATCGTATCTTTAAAAACGTGGATGCCACAGATTTTCGTTCTTTGTGGGGCGGAAGTGGGCGGCGCGAAGTTTTGAAATATTTTTGTGGCGTTGTGGGGTGGGGTGGGGAGACCTGAAAAGAAGGGAGAATCTGTTAGGAACACAACATCGAAGTGGGCCCTGAACTATCACTTGGAGCCGTTCAGAACTGGCTCTGGGAATCATTCAGTACAAATATCGAAAGTACAGGGAACATAAAGTAAATAAAAATTCAAATACAAAACAAAGCCCATGAACGAATATTTCCTCACAGGTGCTGGAATAAGATGAATCCAACTATTAATAATCCACGTTCCCCATTCACCCTTTCGCGGGGTATTTTCGGATCCATGGGATCCTTCGACTTTACCGACCAGCATCAGCAGCAGCAGCCGGAGCTGCAGGTCCCCCCCGAAGGTTCCGGCGACAAGAATGGACTCAATGCGATGCCCTTCCTAGGCCAAATCCACACTAGTCTTCTGCTTTCGCGCCCAATGGGTCCAATAGGTCGCGCACACCCCCCCACCTTCCCTCCGATGGGTGATTCAGATGGGTGAGCGGCAGCAGCTCAGACTCCCCTTCCCCCTAGGACATAACTTACCCCCGGCTCCCGTGCAGATTCAATGCTGTGCCACAGATGGCATCGATGGGACCACCGCCCGTGTTGAGCTCCCTCTGGACAGGCGGCGCTTCTCCGGACAGCCGCGGAGACTACTACGACGGCCCGCACAAAGAGTACTCCGACGGCCGCTACGACGGCGACTACGAGGGCGACTACTCGATGCCCACCGAGGAGGACCAAGAGGAGGAGTCGTGCTCCTGTCAGGGCCAGAGCGAGTTCAGCTCGATAGAGCGCACCGAGTCGGACTCGGAGTGGGAGGAGCTCTCCGACGGCCCTTCCCCCAGGGTCTCTCCGCTGGAGTCCCTCGGCGCAGTCGTGCTCTCCACCATGCAGCCGGAGCACAGTCAGCGCATGGTGGCCTTGTACCACCTCGTCTTGGAGACCGCTGTGGTCAAGGTCGTGCTGCTGGTGCTGCAGATGCTGTGCTGCGCGGTGTTCTGGCTGGTCGAGAAGACTGTGGTCGTCAACGAAACCGTCGGCTCGATGCGCCTCCGATTGTGGAACAGCAAGTTCAAGCTGCGCACCATCCAGCGCCAGTTGCTGTGGCGCATGGCCAATGCCCGGGGCGACGAGACGCTCGTCTTCTTTGCCGTGCTCATGACCACTCCCTGGCTGTTCTCCCTCAGCCTCCTGGGATTCATCCTGTCTTTGGCGGCGCTCCTGAAGAAGACCGTCGAGGAGCTGGTGTTCCAGATACGCCTGCACCTCGTGATCTAGGGGGAAGCCATCGAGCAGAAAGCAGCAAGCAGTATCCAATCACACACTGACAGAAGACAAACGTCCACACGCCCGACACTCCACTCCTCCCCTCAGAGATGTTTGCACTTCCATTTGGGCATCTATTTTCGTTGATGCCAGAATCGTAATGCACGGAATCGTCTCTCCGTTTTTGGCCGCAATGAAAATATATGCCGAAATATTCGAAATTCAAAGTCAAATTCAAACAAGAGTTTCCAGTCGATCAGATATATCGTTTATGCATATTACGATCCGTTCCGTTTGGACGGGAGTCCAATTGCTCATCGTTCATCCCCGTGATTGCATTTATTATTATACCCGATACTCAAAATGAGTATTGGGGTATATTAGATTTGTGGTAAAAGTGTATGTGTGTAACGTCCAGAAGGAATCGTTTCCGACCCCATAAAGTATATATATTCTTGATCAGCATCAATAGCCGAGTCGATTGAGCCATGTCTGTCTGTCCGTCCGTCCGTCCGTCCGTCTGTCCGTCTGTCCGTCCCCTTCAGCGCCTAATGCTCAAAGACTATAAGAGCTAGAGCAACGATGTTTTGGATCCAGACTTCTGTGATATGTCACTGCTACAAAAATATTTCAAAACTTTGCCCCGCCCACTTCCGCCCCCACAAAGGGCGAAAATCTGTGGCATCCACAATTTTAAAGATACGAGAAAACCAAAAACGCAGAATCGTAGAGAATGACGATATCTTTTAGACTGCGGAATCTGAATTGGATCGTATTATTATTATAGCCAGCATCAAGAAAACAATTTAATTTTTTCTCGCCCTGTCTCTAACACACACGTAGCATAGGCGGCTTTGCTTAGAGTAAAACATTAGCGCCTAGATCTCAGAGACTATAAAAGCTAGAGCAACCAAATTTGGTATCCACACTCCTAATATATCGGACCGAGACGAGTTTGTTTCAAAATTTCGCCACACCCCCTTCCGCCCCCGCAAAGGATGCAGATCTGGGGATATTCATAAATCTCAGAGACTATTAAGGCTAGAGTAACCAAATTTGGTATCCGCACTCCTGTTAGATCTCACTATAAAACGTATATCTCAAAATTTCGCCCCACCCCCTTCCGCCCACACAAAGGACGAAAATCTGTTGCATCCACAATATTGCAAAATCGAGTAAACTAAAAACGCAGAATCATAGACAATGACCATATCTATCCGGTTGCCGAATCTGGATCAGATCGGATCATTTTTGTAGCCAAAAGCAAGAAATCAATTTTTAGTGGCTACGCAGCGCCCGACGTCACGCTCAGACTGATTTTCTGTCTCTCTCGCACGCACTCTTTGTCGTGTCGTTTAATATTAGCGGCGTCTGCCGGAGGAGAGCCATACTGACTTAGTATCGGGTATAACTGTAGAGTTGCGGTGTCCGCAGCAACTCACAACGTTCCCCCTCGTTATTTTTATTTCGCTGCATATTTGTTCTGCAATTTATTCAATAATAATCGGAGGAGGAGAGCATGCAGCAGCAGCAAAACATTTCCGCTGCAGCAGCGATTGTGGCAGCCGTGGGGCCTTTGTTGCCACCAATTGCAGGCCCCCGCATACGCACTTCGGAGGCACGGAATCCACCAGAAGCGGCAACAAATGAATCATTAAATATTCACTGTACTCTTATTGATTCAGTGATCAGTGATCAAAACAACACAACAAAAGCGTCATCATCCACGATCCACGACCCATTATACCTGATCCAGAATCCGTAGAAGTATCCATTTTCAGGGCTCTTTTGGGCGCTGGTTGGGGTACGCCTCCGATTTCAATCCCTTGCCACACGGGCAACCCGAGCAAGCCCCGATATGTAAACAGGGTCAAGACTACCTGTGCGAAGGGGGCCAAGGGAGGCGTCGGCATAAGACTCGGCCCGGAAGTGGACATACTCGTGTGCAGCCCTTTCGCCCGGTTATTGATATTCCCATTTGTGATTACAGTCTGTAGCGCCCCAGCAGCTCTTATAGTCTTTGAGCATTAGGCGCTGAAGAGGACGGACAGACGGACGGACGGATGGACGGACGGACAGACGGACAGACAGACAGGGCTCAATCGACTCGGCTATTGATGCTGATCAAGAATATATATACTTTATGGCGTCGGAAACGATTCCTTCTGGACGTTACACACATCCACTTTTACCACAAATCTAATATACCCCAATACTCATTTTGCAAACAGATGCAAAAAAAAACAAAACGGAGAAAATCCCTACTGCAGTCATCGACTGCGATACAACCTCTGGCGCTTACGTATAATTTCGTATAAAATATGTTCTATGTAAATAATCAACCAATTTCTTTTCGGTTTTAGTTGCCGATCGTGTTCTGACATGATAATTATAGTACGAGAACAAAGAATACAATAAGTATAGACAATGGAAGAGATTACTTGGAAGAGTATAATTTTTATACCCGATACTCAAAATGAGTATTGGGGTATATTAGATTTGTGGTAAAAGTGGATGTGTGTAACGTCCAGAAGGAATCGTTTCCGACCCCATAAAGTATATATATTCTTGATCAGCATCAATATCCGAATCTATTGAGCCCTGTCTGTCTGTCTGTCCGTCCTATATACAGCTAGTTATAGCAACGATATTTTGGATCCAGACTTCTGTGATATGTCACTGCTACAAAAATATTTCAAAACTTTGCCCCGCCCACTTCTGCCCTCCCAAAGGGCGAAAATCTGTGGTATCCACAAATCTCAGAGACAATTAAGTCTAGAGTAACCAAATTTTTCTCACTATAAAACCTATATTTCAGAATTTCGCCCCACCCCCTTCCGCCCCCACAAAGGACGAAAATCTGTTGCATTCACAATATTGCACATTCGAGAAAACTAAAAACGCATAATCATAATGACCATATCTATCAGATTGCTGAATCTGGATCAGATCGGATCATTTTTGTAGCCAAAAGCAAGAAATCAATTTGCAGTGGCTACGCAGCGCCCGACGTCACGCTCTGACTGATTTTCTGTCTCTCTCGCACGCACTCTTTGTCGTGTCGTTTAATATTAGCGGCCTCTGCCGGAGGAGAGCCATACTGACTAAGTATCGGGTATAAATGTAGAGTTGCGGTGTCCGCAGCAACTCACAACGTTCCCCCTCGTTTATTAGTTGAATTTGTGAGTAAAGCGCTTGTCGAATAGTTATTTGTAAGATCTAATATCTCAAGTGGCTTCAAAGTCTTAACTTAATAGCAAACTTAAACATGTCTGGTCGGCGAAAAGTCATTGAATACAAGAAAACCATACTGGATCTAAATATGGGAAAGACAAAACACGACTATTAGCATCTTACATTTAACTATTCTGAAACAGTCGTTGTGGCTTCTTCCTTAGGCTCTTCAGGTTCATCCAGATTCCTTCCGACATTAAACTGATCCTGCTGGACATCTACTGACGACTGCTTTTGTTCGCTTGGAGATCGTGGCTGCCGGGTTCGTAGAAGACTATCGAGTCCGCCAAAAGGAGCCCCAATGATAACATAAAACACATACGACATCAAAATAGTGATCCCAATGACAGACCAGAAATTAAGCATCTGCAAAGCATAAAATATTATACATTTGTTATAATCCACTAGTTTCCTTCAACTATCCAAAACAAAACTTACAAAGTTGTAGTTCGAAAAATATGTATTGGTCCGTAGAATTCTGCTGTTTACTTCCAGAGTGAACATATTCCAGATGTACACGGAATAGGAGAGTCTCGAGAGTGGCTGCCACAATGGCGAGGATAGGAAACTGTCTGCCAGACCGCCATAGCCCTGCATGCAGGCAAAGATGATCCAACACGTTGGTATTACTTCATAGAAAGTTTCACACCAAAAATCATTTATTAGCCAGGCTCAACTAACGTAGTAGCGGACGCTTTATCTCGGATTAAAATAAATCATATGACAGATAGTCGACCAGACAGAATCAGAATCAGATATAAATACTCAGCATTCAGCAGAGAGTAGTTTTGAAAACGTCATTCAAGAGACTAGCAAGCCTCTAAACCAATTTAAACAGCAGCTACTATTAGCGCAAGGGAGATTCACAGTTCATGAGTTAGTAAGAGTTTATGAAAATACCCGACATATTATTGAATTTGATACGGTTGACAATCTGCTAATAATTTTAAAAGAATTTATTCAGCCTCACTTAACCACAGGAATACACTGCACTTTAGAAGATTTATACCTTATCCAAAATAAGCTAAAGGAAAACTTCATAAATAAATTTCTCTTCACGAGAAAGTTCCTCCAAGATGTAGTAAATTCAGAAGATAAAGCTATAATTATAGAAGAAACTCATTGCAGAGCCCATAGAGGACTAGATGAAAATTACAAACAAATAACTAAGCTGTATTATTGGCCAAACCTGCACAAAAAATTAAAAGAATATATAAAAAATTGTGAGATCTGTAACAAAAACAAATATCACAGACACCCTGTAAAAATTCCAATTGGGGAAGCTCCCATTCCAGCAAAAGAAGGAGATCAATTACACTTAGACATATACTATGCCCAAAACCTAACATTCATAACTTGTATAGATTCTTATTCCAAATACTTGGTGGTCAAGGAAATTCAAAGTAAATTAAACATTGAAAATAAGGTAATGGAAATTTTGCAACACTTTCCGTTAGCAACATCATTAATGACTGACAACGAACCAAGCTTTACTTCAGCACAATTTAGATCATTCATACAAAGAAGTAACTTAACTATTTATTATGCTGATCCCAGACACAGCACCTCAAATGGCCAGGTAGAAAGGGTACATTCCACACTAACAGAAATAGCGCGGTGCATCAAGGATGAACTAAATCTAACAGATTATTCAGAAATAATAATAAGGGCGGCACTGAAATATAACCTGACGATACATTCAACGACCAATCAAATGCCATATGACATATTGTATAACAAAATAGAACACAAACATAATCCAATATTACTTAAGGAAGCTCAGACCAAAATGCTTAAGCTACATAACAAAGATAGAAGAGAACGAGGGGGAACGTTGTGAGTTGCTGCGGACACCGCAACTCTACAGTTATACCCGATACTAAGTCAGTATGGCTCTCCTCCGGCAGACGCCGCTAATATTAAACGACACGACAAAGAATGCGTGCGAGAGAGACAGAAAATCAGTCTGAGCGTGACGTCGGGCGCTGCGTAGCCAATGCAAATTGATTTGTTCCTTTTGGCTACAAAAATTATCTGATCTGATCCAAATTCAGCAACCGGATAGATATAGTTATTCTCTATGATTCTGCGTCTTTAGTTTTCTCTTTCTTTGTGGGGGCGGAAGTGGGCGGGGCAAAGTTTTGAAATATTTTTGGAGCAGTGACATATCACAGAAGTCTGGATCCAAAACATCGTTGGTCTAGCTCTTATAGGAGAAGTAGTTTATGAAAAGAAATTCGGGGAAAGAAATAAACTTCAATCCCGATACAAAAAGCAGGTAGTTAAGGAAAATCGACCGAATAAAATTATAATCAACAATAGAAACAGAATTATACATAAAGATAACATCAAATATTAAATATTTTTTCCAGAAAATGTCTGCGAATATACTTATACTGACTTTTGTTATATTGACGACTTCGGAAGTAATACGCATAGTGACTATCTATTGCTCAAAGACGACAGAGACGTTTACACTTATGAAACATACGCTGAACTTTTCCATATTACTAATTTGAGTTTTTATAGAGAGATAATTGATAAAGAATCCAAAAATGTCAACAAATCAATTAATTCAGACGATGAGTGGGAAATATCAATGGACTTAAGTCTATTAAAATTAATGATTTCAGAATTAGTTCCAAAACGGAATGAAAGGGGAATTAATGAATTAGGTACCATTTGGAAATGGATAGCAGGCAGCCCTGATCATGACGACTTTTTGAAAATACAAAACAAAGTAAATGAATTAACTGAAAATAATAATAAACAATTTGTAATAAATTCCAAATTTTTCAAAGAAATTGAATTGCTATCAAATTCATTAAAAAATGTCATCTTCAATGAAGAAACGATACTGAGAAAGCATCGTTTAAAATTAATAACTTTTGACCTACTAAATTTAGTTGATACCATAACCCTCTTAAAAGTAAACATTTTCAATACAAACATTTTAAATAAAAACGAAATAGAGGACATTTATAAGCATGAAAAACATCCTGTTGAACTGTCTGATCTGCTGGACATTGCAACGGTTAAAATAATTCGAAATGCAGATTTAATAATCATTTACATAAAATATCCTCAAATTAAAGATATTTGCAAGTTTTACCATGCAAGAGCCATCTCACAAAATGATGGAATGTTAGTTAAGTTTGTGAATGTAAGGAGAAATACTATTTAATGAATAATTTTAAAAGTGAAACTTTTAACAATTACGCACAAATAAATTTAAAGAATACCTGTTTCACCAATTTACTTAATGGCTTTAAAGCCAACTGCACTAAAAAAAGGGGAAAAAACAAAGAAATAGACATCATTCAGGATGGTGCCATATTAGTTTCAGGCAAAAATATCGTAGACAATACTACTTTGTTAGGATCGTATCTCCTTATATTCAACAACACAATTGTAATAAATAATATAACCCACATAAATGATAAGGGTAAAATTCTATGATATATATCGCATCATAGATATAGCGATTTTGAATTAGTTGATTATATACAATCGAATGATAAGCAATTTTCTTTTGATAATGTTAATATTTTAAATCCCCTTATAACATTAGGTAATACGGCCTTACCATTAACAACATTATTTTTAATCATTTTGATATTGATAATGTTATTTTACTTCGGCTATAAATTAACCAAATTTGTACTTATTAAATCAATAAGAATACCGTCAGAAGAAATAGTGGAAAGCAACATTCAAATACTGTCAGAAGAAATTAGAGCTCTATCAGAACTTCAAAATGTATCGGGACGAAACATTTAAGAATGGGGGAGTTACCGTACCCAATTCTATTGAGCTCTTATACGAGTTGTAAACAATCTTTGGCTTTCCAAATCGAAAACAATTTCAATCTTGGGCCTCCGCCTAATTGATTTCTAAGATGTACAATCTCAAGGGCTCCCGCCGCAATCCCAATCTTTGACACTCGCCTAAATGGAAAACCAATGTTTGCCCACACCCGGCTTCTCATAAACAATCTCACTCCCGGCTTTCTGCAGATCCTGCACTTTAGGCCTTTTACAGTTCTCTCTTTGGATGACGAAATCCAATACTCGGGATGGCGAAATCAATTGAAATGTTTATAGAAAAACTATTCCCGAAAGGGATCAACGATGCAAAGATCAGAAAGTTCAAGCCAGTCTTGATCCAAAAGCGACACCGCAAAGTCGAGCTAAAAATTAAGATCGCGCAAACCCTTTGTCCGGAATCCTTTGTGACCCTCTACTTAAATCTATATCTGTGAAGTTAGAAGTAAAATAAAAACTTTTTAAAAACGCAATCCGCTACCGCAGTTATTTAATTTGCATTGCCGTTTTACACAATGTCGTTGTCATTTTATTTGCGGTTGTGTTTGCATGTGTGTTTGCGTTTGTGTTTGCTGCCAGGGCTTTCGTCATGAGAGGGGCGTTCAAGCTCAAACTCGAACCAGGTTCGATTGTAATGTTCGATCCGTTCGCTGCTTTTTCCGCTCGGGCTGAAGTATCGTCTATATGTAGGTATGAAGGCAGGTATGTTTCGAGGCCTCTTGTTCTGCAGACTCTTCACTGTTAGTCCGTCTCTTTGTCGTTTCCCCCTTTCGACTCTCTCAGTTGGTTTACTTGTTTCGTATGCAGGGTGGGGAGGAGGCAATAAGAATGTGTGGGTATTCGCGAGAGGCGGGAAAAGTGGCCGTGAGAGCGGCGTCTTTTCAGCATTTCCCTTTGTGTTTGGCTCTTGGCTGTGGCCGTGGATACATCAGCGATGGCTCGGTACTCACGCTTGCTGTTATCATTGTATTGGCTGCAGCCGCCGTCGCTGTGGCGTCGGCGCTCTGCATTGGCGTTGACGTTGGTGTTGGCGTCTGCGCCGAGTGCTCTGCTGCTGCTGCTGCTATTGGCGGAGTTGGTGTTGGTGTAGATGGCTCCTGCTGCTGCCGCTAGGGCCCCTCTGCGGGCCGGTCTGCCGCCGTCGCTGTGGCATCTGTTTGACCCCCGTCTGGCCATTCCCTTCGTCATGGTTGTTGTTAGTTTGTGTGTTGGCGATTTGCTGCCTGCTTGTTGTTTTTAATTGAAAAGTCTCTTGTGTGTGTGTGTGTTTGTGTTTAATGTATTTATTGGCACTTTCTAACTCTTTACACAGTTTTCTCTCGTTAGTTTGTGTTTTTTTTTAAATTAATGTTATTTATTGGGGAGCAGAAAGTTTGTCGGTAGTAGTAGTGGCGGTGGGGGAAGGGACTTTTGTCATGTCAGGGGGGGCACGGCACGGCACGGCACACGACAGACACCACAAAAAGAAAACAGGGCACCGCAGAAAAAAGGAAATGGCGACACGGCAAAGAACAATCAAAAAGAGGCGACACGACACGGTTATAAACGTCCGACGATCGCAACCTCTCGAGCGGGTGGACGAGATGAGAGTAGCAGACGAGGTTCATGATGGAACACTCCATGTCCGCCAACTCTCACAATCTCCCATCCACTCGAAAGACCCGATCGCCGATCGACATTTACCGGTGCTCTCACCCCCGGTTCCACTTTCACTCAGCCCAATATTGAGTGAGATGAAAGTGGTCCGAGGGCAGCAGCACCGACAAGTAGGCAATGGAAAATTGCATTGGCTGTTTATTTTAGTGGCTGCCTGTGTTGTTGTTGGTTAATAGCCTGTGTCGTATGTTCACTGCGCCGTGTGTATTGGCTGCTATGTTGTCGGGGGATGGGATGGGATGGGAAGGGGAAAGTTTGCCTTCTCCCTTATAACCGCCCGGATACTGTAAACTTCTGGATATTTCGATCCGGGCGCGAGACGCTCCGAGGAGACGACCGCATAGCATCTTGTGGGCGGTTGAAATGGCTTTAATAGGGCGTTTGGCAGAGTGGCGAAGGTTGGCAGTGTATGTTTTATTCCTGCACAACCGCATTTAGCATTTAGCGGCATTTGGAGTGGGTTGGGGTTGGGTGAGGAATTGGCTGGGCGTAATTGCCGAAGTCGGCGGCCGATAACACACTGGCATTGATAAATGCAATTTGAATTTGAATTGACTTTTGTAGGTTATCGGCTCGGGTATTTTCCTAATTGGCGTGGTATTTTTTTTTTTTTTTGGTCATTAATGGCGTTGCCACTTGTCAGGTATTGGGGAATGGGTGATAGTTGGCAAAGAAGAAGAAGAAGGAGAAAACAAGAATGGTAAGTAAAAATATAAATGGACTACAAAAATATACAATTAGACTACAATAAGACTACAATAAATTACAAAAACTTATTCCTAATATCACAGATAATTAACTAATGGTAACACACTACGGAACAATAAAAGTGACATCTACAACAAAGCATTGTTGCGAACATTGCGCTGCATGCCGGTCGGCTCTGCTGTCTCCCTGTGCGTTGTGTTGGCTGGCTGGATTTTTGGTGTAGGCGTGCAGCGTGGGCAAAAATTGGAGATGGCGAGCGGCTCTGGTCCGGCCGCCCACGTTGCATCTGTCTGGATGATTGGCTGCGGCATCCGAATGGCACTGGTCCGACCACCCGATGCAATGTCAATGATGTTGGAGTTGGCGTCGATGCGTGATGCCAATGGTCCGAGTTACCAGGATGCGTTGTCAGTAGAATTGGCCTGGCCTCCTCGGCCACGTTCATCGTCGGGTTGTTGGTGTGATTTTGAGTGGCTGCTGGTCCGGCCACCCAGATGAGGAGGTGTTCGTTTCGGCGTGTTATTTAATTTGTGTTTATTTGCAGGTACTTGTCGGCGTTTGGATGTTATTTGTGGCGACCCTTGTCTGGTTGGTGTTGACGTAAAACAGCAGGTGAGTATTTTGTGTGTTTTGGCAGTCTGCTTCTCCCTCCTGTTTCTTCTTCCTTTGCAGGATTTGCTGGCGTCCGGCGGCTCAACACCGCGCCATCCCGCCCTCACATAATGGCATGAGAGCCGGGTGCGACCCAGTGGAGCGCATCTGCGTCGTCGTTGGAAATGGCAGTTGTCTGTTTGGAGTGGAGTAACGTCACGGCCATGGGCAGTCGGCAGCGTCATCGAAGGAGGCCTACTTTTCCGCCCCTTTGGCAGGAAATTGTTGATGTTGATGGCGAGGCAGCTTCTTGTTGGTCAGCTCTGTCTGTGTATTGGCAGGTACGTGTGATTTTCGTGGGTTTTGGCAGTTTTTCGTTGTTGTCCGATTTACGTCTATTTCTTTGTATTTTAGTGGCTGGCCTCTGGACTTCTGTTGGAATTGACGGTAGTGCTGCTGATGAGGCCTCCAAATTTCGTCCATTATACCTCAAGAGAGTTGCAGGAGTGGCGAGGCAGCTGCTGGAGGGGCAGCTCTGTCGGTTTAATAGCAGGTGAGTATGTTTGTTGGTCATTTGTAGATTTTTGTTAATTGTGTTTAATTTTTGTCTATTTTCAGGTTTTATTGGCACTAAACTTCTGCAATTCGGCGCAATCAGTAGACGTCTTTTAATCCGTCGCTTTCGAAGTCGCCACTGGATTGTCCATTTAGAAACTTACGTAGGTCATCGTAAGGCTCTTCGTCGGTCCATTGGCTGTCGTCGTCCATGTCCATATCCGGCTCAGTGTCCGATATGGCTACTGCTGTTGCTGTATTGGCGGCGGCTGATGATGTTGGCAGAGGGGCAGGGACTGCTGGTGCTGTTGGTTGGAGTTGGGGCACGGCTGTTGTGCCCTTGCCATTTGCTGCAGCCAATTTTGTGAGTAGCTCTGCCATCTGGTCGATCCTCCTTTCAAACTCTATTATACGCTGTACGTATAATTGCAGATTTTGAGCGCAGCTGCCATCGCACTGTGCGTCTGGCCGCTGCTGCTGCTGGTGTTGGCGTGGCGTCGGTCATGGCTGGGGATGATGTTCGCCATACCGATGCTGCTGCCGATGCTGCCGATCCGGTTATGGAGTGGCTGTGGATGTGGCTGCTGCTGGCGACGTTGGATTGGCTGCTGTCGCTGTTGGATTGGCTGTGGTTGCTGTTTGCGACGCTCCTCCTCCCTGGCGACCCTGTAGGCCAGGAGCTGCTGCCTGGCTGCCTTAAAGGATGGGCATCCCTTGTATGAGCTGATGTGCAGGCCCTGGCAGTTGGCGCATTTGGGAGCGGCACTCCTCGGCTTGCTGCAGTCTGTCGTCAGGTGCCCACCCGCGCATTTCGTGCAAACTGCAGCGCGTCTACAATATGCGCGGGTGTGGCCAAACACCTGGCAACGATTGCACTGGGCAGGGTCACGGGAGACTCCAAGTCTCTCAACCGTGACGGGCCTCCCACCCAGGCGTCTCAGCTTCAACAGATCGAATTGGCCACGGTCCGGCTTGGAGGCGATCTGAGCCTCGAAGAGGTTGAATTGGCGGCTGCGATCGAATCGATCGTTGATCACCCTTACAAACCGAACCGTGAACCCCTCGTTCAGCATACTGCTGCGAGTCTAGTCTGGCGGCGTGGAGTGGGAGAGTCCTCGGATGAGGATCCTCAAGCCACGATCCGCGGGCAGACAGTGGGGAGAGGCCAACCAGGCCAGCACAGCCAGAACAAGGGAGCGCGAGAAACCCACATGGGTTGGTAGAGGGTTGAGCAGGGGAGGATCGTCGACGGGGACTCGATGAACAAACCACGAGGCCGCCCAGTTCGAGTTTTGCCCACGTCGCCAAGCAGGTCAGGGAGTGTTCGTTTCGGTTCGACGGAACGGCGAAACCACTCGAGTTCCTGGAACAAATCGAGTGGTCAGCCGACATGTACGGTTTGGATTTGAATTTAATTCCACGAGCAATGCCTGGGCTGCTAAAGGGTCGGGCGCTCATGTGGTTTGTAGCCAACAACAGGCAGTGGCAGACATGGAACGCATTTGCGCGTAGCTTCCAAGCATACTTCCTGCCGAGGGGGTATTTTGAAAAATTACTCCAGGAGGTGAGATTGTGGAAGCAAAGGTGGGGAGAGCCATTCAAGGACTACATGGTGGAGATGCAGACCCTCATGCGGCCACTAAAATGCACGCCCGAAGAGCAGTTGGAGCTCATCAGAGACAACAGCATGCCCGATTTGAGGGTGTTCATCAGCGGAAAAAAGGCCGGTCCCGACGCGGCGGGACGACCAAGCGAACACGAACATAGAGGCTGGGTTCGTGAAAAACCCAGCCCAGGCGTGTCGACGATGCGGAAGTGACCGCCATTGGGCACAAGCAATCAAAGGCCGACCGATAACAAGCAAGGTAGGAGCCCCGACATGGCAGTGCTGCCAGAAAGCGGGAAACGCCCCGCGACCCAAGCCGCGGAGGGCCGTGCCAGGGTCGCAAGACGAAGCCCCCCAAAACTCGTAGGAGAACTCACGGTGGAGGATGTCCAGCTGTCGGCGGTGGTGAGGATCGCGGGCAGCAACTGGAAAGCAACGGTCGATACCGGGGCGACAAGCAGGGGAAGAGAGGCACCAGAAAGAGACGAGGAAGCTGATGCGGCTGGCTGACGGAGGCAGCCGGGAAATCAATTCCCAGATCGAGGTGGAGATCGGGGACAAGATCGTTACAATCCCGCTTCTCGTGTTGCCCGGAGTAATTGATGCGCTTGTCCTGGGTTGTGATCCCTGCGAGAGGCCACCGCCAGGGGCGGTTGGAGGAGAAGTTGTCAGTGGCGGTGGTAGCGGACACTGGAGGGTCCGTCGAGCCCGCATCCGACGGAACGCGAGCGTAGGAGGGATCGGTCGAAAACTTCCTGCCAAAGGAGTTGGAAGAGTTCCGAGAACTGAAGGGAGTGTCGAACATAGCTACACACACGATCACACAAACAGCGTTACTACCCCAAAAATCCCAAGATGCAAGCCGAAATCAACCAACAGGTTGACGAGCTGCTGGAAAGAGGGTACATTGAGCCATCGAAGAGTCCGTACAGTTCACCCATCGTGATGGTCAAAAAGAAGACGGGAAGGTGGAGATTATGCGTGGACTTCAGACAGATAAACGCGAAGTCCATCAAGAATGCGTACCCCATGCCAAGAATAGACTATATTTTGGACCAGCTCAGGGAGGCACGGTTCATCAGTAGCTTAGACTTAAAGGACGGTTATTGGCAGATACCACTGGAGGAAGGCAGCAGGAAGTTCACCGCGTTCACGGTGCCTGGCAAAGGGATGTTCCAGTGGAAGGTGATGCCATTCGGACTCCACTCAGCCTCGGCTACGTTCCAGAGGGCATTGGACCAGGTGATAGGCCCCGAGATGATGCCACACGCGTTCGCGTACCAAGACGACATCATTGTCATCGGCCGTACCGAGGAGAAGCACAAGCGCAACGTCGAAGAAGTTTTTCGACGGTTGAAAAATGCAAACTTGCGCCTAAACGTGGACAAGTGTCAATTTTTTAAGAAGGAACTACGATACCTGGGGCATTTGGTGACGGGAGACGGCATCTGCACCGATCCCGAGAAAGTGGCAGCCATTAAGGAGTTGTAGCCGGCAGCGAGTGTTAGAGAGCTACGACAATACTTGGGCGTGGCCTCCTGGTACAGGCGTTTCGTAAAGGGATTCGCCACGTTGGTGCAGCCCCTCAGCACTTTGCTGAAGAAGAAGGCGAAGTGGGAATGGTGAACAGAACAGCAACAAGCGTTCGAGGACGTAAAAAGTCGGCTGACAGCAGACCCGGTGTTGGCATGCCCGGATTTCTCAAAGAAATTCGTGCTCCAGACGGACGCCAGCCACTACGGACTGGGGGCGATCCTGACGCAAGAGACGGAGAAGGGCGAGAGGGTCATCTCATACGCCAGTAGGACTCTGAATAGCGCAGAAAATAACTATTCGGCGACTGAAAAGGAGTGTCTGGCCATTGTATGGGCTATAAGAAAGCTAAAGCCCTATCTGGAGGGATACCATTTCAAGGTAGTCACAGATCACATGGCGTTGAAATGGTTGAACAGCATCGAGAGCTCAACGGGGAGGATCGCCAGGTGGGCGCTGGAGCTACAACAATACGACTTCGAAGTGGCATATAGGAAAGGGCAGCTGAACGTAGTGGTGGACGCAATGTCCCGACAGCCATTGGCGGAGCGCTGCCTGAGAACCACCGAGGAGGAAGCAGAGAAGGGACACGAACCTGAGGCAGAGTGCGGATGGATTAAAAAGGTCAAAGAGAGGATGAGGACGGAACCGAGGAAATATCCGGATTACGTGGAGGAAGCAGGTCGCGAATACCCACACATTCTTATTGCCTCCTCCCCACCCTGCATACGAAACAAGAAAACCAACTGAGAGAGTCAAAAGGGGGAAACGACAAAGAGAGCGGACTAACAGTGAAGAATCCGCAGAAGAAGAGGCCTCGAAACATACCTGCCTTCGCGATTACACGCACATACATACAGACGATACTGCAGCCCGAGCGGAAGAAGCAGCGAACGGATCGAACATTACAAACGAACCTGGTTCGAGTTTGAGCTTGAACCAGGCCCCCCCCCCCTCATGACGAAGGCCCTGGCCGCAAACACACATGCATTGTGCAAAACGGCAATGCACACAATAGAATTGCCATCCACCTCAGCTGAGGCAGCCAGACGAAAATTACTCTCCAAAAACAACACTGCGGACACCGCAACTCTACAGTTATACCCGATACTAAGTCAGTATGGCTCTCCTCCAGCAGACGCCGCTAATATTAAACGACACGACAAAGAATGCGTGCGAGAGAGACAGAAAATCAGTCTGAGCGTGACGTCGGGCGCTGCGTAGCCAATGCAAATTGATTTGTTCCTTTTGGCTACAAAAATTATCTGATCTGATCCAAATTCAGCA
This sequence comes from Drosophila persimilis, assembly GCF_003286085.1. Lineage (NCBI taxonomy): Eukaryota > Metazoa > Arthropoda > Insecta > Diptera > Drosophilidae > Drosophila > Drosophila persimilis. Next base: position 54,686 of record NW_020825403.1, read on the forward strand.
ACCGGATCGATGTAGTCATTCTCTATGATTCTGCGTTTTTAGTTTTCTCGAATCTGCAATATTGTGGATGCAACAGATTTTCGTCCTTTGTGTGGGCGGAAGGGGGTGGTGCGAAATTTTGAGATATACGTTTTATAGTGAGATCTAACAGGAGTGCGGATACTAAATTTGGTTACTCTAGCCTTAATAGTCCCTGAGATTTGTGAATATCCCCAGATTTGCATTCTTTGCGGGGGCGGAAGGGGGTGTGGCGAAATTTTGAAACAAACTCGTCTCGGTCCGATATATTAGGAGTGTGGATACCAAATTTGGTTGCTCTAGCTTTTATAGTCTCTGAGATCTAGGCGCTAATGTTTTACTCTAAGCAAAGCCGCCTATGCTACGTGTGTGCTAGAGAGAGACAGGGCGAGAAAAAATGAAATTGTTTTCTTGATGCTGGCTATAATAATAATACGATCCAATTCAGATTCTGCAGTCTAAAAGATATGGTCATTCTCTACGATTCTGCGTTTTTGGTTTTCTCGTATCTTGTGAGGAAAGGTATTCCCACACGTAGGGGGCAGTATAGGGTTAAGCGCTAACGGCCGTTATCCGGGGATATCCGGAGGCGGCGAGTTCCCGAGGAGAGCTCTCCCGGGGACCCAAGATGAGAGGGGAGGACCCCTGGAGAGAGAGCAGCGGGATGACGGGATCGGGCCGGCAGTGGCCCAGCGCATGACAAAATATGGTCATGAGATCACGCCACCAGCCAGGTCCCGTTGGAAAGCGACAAGGGAATGAAGGAACGCCGATGGAAAAATACGGGCACCGCATGGCGGAAAGTGCCGTTAGCGCCAGGCGGCATCGGCGGCGCCGACGCAGAAGCGAGCCTATAAGAGGAGGGCCGCGACCAGGAACAGGGAGAGTCAGCAAACGGAGCTAGCAAGAGTGAAGTGAATAGTGAGCCACAAGAGTGAGACCAAGCGAAGGGAAAAGAACTTTAGAAAGCGAACGCGTTGTGTGAGGATTGAGAGGCGGACTCGAGCGTGCAGCCAAGAGCCAAAGACCCCAATCCCTTGAACCAACGGTGCCACGCTTGAAGCGCATCCCACCAGGAGTGAGGCACCCTCGGGCCGAAAAGCCAAGTGAGTCGAGTGAGATGGAACGCGTCAGGCGCCTGACTGAGAGGCGGATTTGGGCCACGTGCCAAGACTAGCCCCAGTCAGTAGAGCCGGCGGTGCCACGCTTGGCGACGCCGTGGGGGGCCCAGGGAGCGACACGCTCATCGAACCACAGAGGAGAACCAAGAGGAGAACCAGCACCGGAGTCGGAATAGCGTAGGATAGACTTAAGATACCAATAAAGCATATTAGCATACCAGTACAAGACCCAACCCGTGCCTTCTTACTTGTCGTCGCAGCGAGCCTACCGACCGCTGAGCCAGCCCAGCTGCATCAGACGGAAAAGAACGGTTCGTTACAACTGGCGCCCAACGTGGGGCCTCTCGACAAGTAAAAGACAAAGTGCGTTTGGGAAGGGCGGTACTGAGTTTAGTATCGCGAGGACATAAAAATGAGGAGCCGACGATGGGTTCATTCATTGAGGAAAGAGGACTTGGTCCAGTGCGCGCGGGCGTGCGGTCTTCGATTGGAAGGCACGCTGACCGAGATGCGCCGAATCTTCAAGGAGTGGATAGAGAAGCATGGAGAGAAACCGGAGTATGCGGACGCGCTCGAGGCCTGGGAGATGAAGGCGGGAGGAGCCGCGACCGCGGCCCAGATGGAGGACGGGGCGGATCCATACGAGCGCCTGACGCTGCCGGCGAGTGCGGAGCAAGTAACTCTGTGGAGACGGCCGTCCGAGACCCAAGAGGAGCTCATCGCGAGCCTGGCGGTCCCGGTGAAAAGCCGGTGGCCTAGCCGACCGCGGGCAGAGAGTGGGGAGAGGCCAACCAGGCCAGCACAGCCGGAGCAAGGGAGCGCGAGAAACCCACAGGGATTGGAAGAAGGGAGAGCAGGGGAGGATCGTAGACGGGGACTCGATGAACAAACCACGAGACCGCCCAGTTCGAGTTTTGCCCACGTCGCCAAGCAGGTCAGGGAGTGGTCGTTTCGGTTCGACGGAACGGCGAAACCACTCGAGTTCCTGGAACAGATCGAGTGGTCAGCCGACATGTACGGGTTGGAGTTGAATTTAATTCCACGAGCCATGCCTGAGCTGCTAAAGGGTCGGGCGCTCATGTGGTTTGTAGCCAACAACAGGCAGTGGCAGACATGGAACGCATTTGCGCGTAGCTTCCAAGCATACTTCCTGCCGAGAGGGTATTTTGAAAAATTACTCCAGGAGGTGAGGTTGAGGAAGCAAAGGTGGGGAGAGCCATTCAAGGACTACATGGTGGAGATGCAGACCCTCATGCGGCTACTAAAATGCACGCCCGAAGAGCAGTTGGAGCTTATTAGAGACAACAGCATGCCCGATTTTAGGGTGTTCATCCGGCCACATAGGTGCAGAGACCTGGATCACATGATGACGCTGGCCGACGAATTTGAGGCTCTGGAGAGGGACCGGCTGGAGTTCCAACGGGAGTGTCCGGCGAGTAAAGCAAAAGCAAACAATCCGTTCGCTCGTCCGGCAGTAACGGAGATATGTCGCCGCTGCCAGGGCGAAACGGCAGCCAGCTCTGATCCGACAGGGGAGAAAAGGCCGGTCCCAACGCGGCGGGACGACCAAGCGAACACGAACATAGAGGCTGGGTTCGTGAAAAACCCAGCCCAGTCGTGTCGACGATGCGGAAGTGACCGCCATTGGGCACAAGCATGCAATGGCCGACCTATAACATTCTGCTGGAGGTGCGGCAAGGTAGGAGCCCCGACATGGCAGTGCTGCCAGAAAGCGGGAAACGCCCCTCAAGACGAAGCCCCCCAAAACTCGTAGGAGAACTCACGGTGGAGGATGTCCAGCTGTCGGCGGTGGTGAGGATCGCGGGCAGCAACTGGTCATACCGGGGCGACAAGCAGTTTTATCAGCGACCTGTCCTGTGCGGGACACAGGGTTGTGATCCCTGCGAGAGGCCACCGCCAGGGGCGGTTGGAGGAGAAGTTGTCAGTGGCGGTGGTAGCGAACACGGGAGGGTCTGTCGAGCCCGCATCCGACGGAACGCGAGCGGAGGAGGGGTCGGTCGAAAACTTCCTGGCAAAGGAGTTGGAAGAGTTCCGAGAACTGAAGGGAGTGTCGAACATAGCTACACACACGATCACTATGAGTGATGCCCAGCCGGTCAAACAGCGTTACTATCCCAAAAATCCCAAGATGCAAGCCGAAATCAAGCAACAGGTTGACGAACTGCTGGAAAGAGGGTGTATTGAGCCATCGAAGAGTCCGTACAGTTCACCCATCGTGATGGTCAAAAAGAAGACGAGAAAGTGGAGATTATGCGTGGACTTCAGACAGATAAACGCGAAGTGCATCAAGGATGCGTACCCCATGCCAAGAATAGACTATATTTTGGACCAGCTCAGGGAGGCACGGTTCATCAGTAGCTTAGACTTAAAGGACGGATATTGGCAGATACCACTGGAGGAAGGCAGTAGAAAGTTCACCGCGTTCACGGTGCCCGGCAAAGGGCTGTTCCAGTGGAAGGTGATGCCATTCGGACTCCACTCAGAACCAGAGGGAACCAGTGGAACTGGGATGAGAAATGGCCAGAGATAATGTTGGCCGTAAATTCAGGGATGTCCGAATCCACCGGGTACTCGCCGGCGTTTGTGGTCCAAGGGAGAGAGCCGAGGCTACCAAAGGCTCTATACGATGACGAAGCGCTTGGCACAGGACAGGGCACGCCCACTCCGGACGAGAACGCGGCCAAGTTGAGAGAAGTATTTCAACTGGTGAGGCGGAATCTCGAAAGAGCGGCGCAGGACCAGGCGAGGTATTATAACCTGAGGAGGAGAGCGTGGAAACCCACGATTGGAGACAAGGTATGGGTCAAGCAACACCATCTATCCAACGCGGCCGAAGGGTTTGCGGTAAAACTGGCCCCGAAATATGACGGTCCCTACACCATAATGGATTTCGTGTCCCCGGTCATTTGTAAATTAAAGAAGGACAGCGAGAAACGGACGCGGACCGCCCATATAGGGGACCTGAAGCCACAACCCGGGGAAGGAACCGCTGAAACAGGCCCTGGAACCGAAGCGTAGACGACGCACAAGGAGGGGCAACGGGCGAGGCATACGGAGAAGGATGGACGAGCACGAAAGACAGAGACTAGCGGCAGGGGCAGAAAGGAGAGTCCCAGCTGGATGCCACGCAGGACAAGGTCGTACAGGATACTCTTACAACTAAGGTTCGGTAAAACTAAGAACCACGCGTGCCACGCAGGACAGGAATCGCCCACAAGGGAGGAGCGGGCGGCCCAACTTGATGCCACGCAGGACAAGGCCGTACAGGATACTCTTACAACTAAGGTTCAGTAAAACTAAGCAGCAGACGGCGGCCGGCGGACCAATAAAGCTGGACCTACAAGAAAAAAAGGAGGATTAGCTCGTCAGCCAATAGGAACTGATCAAAGGCAAAGAAGGTAGAAGATACCCGGGTTACCACTATCCCAGGGGGGGCGGGTTGCGTGGTGCGTCGACGGACGAGGGGGCACCCGAGAAGGGGGTTCCGAGATGAGCAGAGGTTCGGGTCCGGGTCCAGGGCATCGAAGCCAGCTGCTAACGTCGGGGATGGCGGGACAAAAGCGGATGCCGCCCGTGCGCGGTCTACCGGCTGGGGAATCGGATGATCCCTGGGTCTTAGGCGCTGCACGGGGGTGACATCCGCATCTAAGCCGATCCAGAGACGGGCGGAGCTGGCCACGGGGGGCGGGCCGATGTTTGGCAGCACGGGCGAAAGGTCGGAGGACCTATTGATCACGAGCTGGGAGATCGGTCAGCACCCTGGTATATATATAACGGAGCAGAGGAAATGGATTCGCCGCGGGTATCAGGCTATGGGTGATACGCAAAGTCGGCGGCAGGCGTACCAGGTCGAACGCGAGGAGCAAAGGGCGAGTCGGAGTAGGTCCCCGGAGCTACAGTTATTGGCCTCACCGCTAGTGTCAACCGCGGGATCCATGGGACCGACGGTATCCCCGGTGGTATCGCCGGGGTACACCGAGGCGGAAAGTGACCTGGAATTGGTGAGCTGGGAGCCGGCGCCACGGAGAAAACGCGCACGCGAGGCGAAGCGCGAGGAGCCCCGGACCAGCAAGCACGAAGAGCCCCGGACCAGCAAGCACGAAGAGCCCCGCACCGGCAAGCGCGAGAAGCCCCACCCCAGCAAGCGCGAGGAGCGGCCTGATGGAGGAAGGAGGGGGCGCACGGAGACGCGGAAGGAGGAGCCCAGTGAGCGGGCATCGAAGCGGGGCGTCCACGCATTCGACGCGTACGGCCAAGGAAGAGGAGTCGTCGGCACGCACAAGGGGGACATCGACGGCGCGGCGAGGGGATCAGCGGCCGACAGACCCACAGGTCGAGGAGCCGCAGCCAACGCCGACCGAAACCGCGGTCAAAGAGCCGCAGACAACGCCGACAGAAACCGCGGTCAAAGAGCCGCAGGCAACGCAGGCCGACATCGCGGAAAACAACGCGGCCGCTGAGGCACGACGCCTCGCGGAATGGCACGCGGCGACGGAGGAGCGGAGGCAACGGCGTGTATGGGAGGACGCCCTGACGCTGGCAAAGAGGCTGAAGGCCACGCAGGAGGCTGAAAAGGCGGCGCAAGAAGCGGAGGCGGAGCGCCACAAACGGGACGTCGCGCACCAATGGCGGTGTATTAGCCGGATCAAGCCGGCTGACAACGCGCGCGGCCAAGGGGATCGGCATCAGCAGCAGCATCAGCAGCAGCAGCATCAGCAGCAGCAGCATCAGCAGCAGCAGCAGCAGCAGCATCAGCATCAGCAGCAGCAGCAGCAGCAGCACTGGCACGGGCCACAGGGAGCCGCCATCGGGCCGTTCGTCTCGCAGGAGGTGCGCTCCGCGGTACGAGACGGCATGATGTGGCACGTGCAAACGCTGCACATATCGTGGGCCTCTGGGCCCTCGCCCCAGCAGCCCGGGCAAGAGGCGAGGGAGGCTCGACTGTGGGAGGAGGCACCACGCGCCAGTGACGAGAGGGACCCGAGGCGGCGGGCACGGCCACAGGAGTCGACAGGCCCAGCGGTGGCACCCACAGCCGAAAAGGTGCCCGAGGAGGCGCCCGGGGGGACGGCAGAGGTCGAGACGGAGGGAACGACGAACACGCCAACATCACTGACGGCGGAGGGCCCAGCGGCGGCACCCAAAGTCGAGGTGGCGACCGACGGCGAAGCGGATGACGGCGCGAGAGCAACGGCGGAAGCGAAGAAGGACGAACACTCACCTGAGCCATGGGAGAGAGGTCCTTGGCGATGGCCGGAACCCGGCCAGGGCGAGCGTCCGAAGCTGGGCCGACAGGCGTCGTGCCCAGGGGAGCGGGCGGAGGCGCGCCGGCCCGAGCTCCAGCGCCAGGCATCGTGGCCCCAGACGAGGTCGGCGGACAACTCACGGTGGCGGTCCGTCAAACGCGAGGAGTGGCCGGCCGTCGTCCCGCGCTCTCTCGCGCGGATAAAGCCAACCGCAAGGAGGGTGAAGCGTCTGGTCAATGACGGTGGCGTCCGGTACCGGCTATTGGTGTCCATCGATCGGCAGGAGGTATTCCGGGCTAGGTATTGAGGAGAAAAGAAGAGTAGAGAAGAAGAATGAAAGAAAAAGTAACTGAAAACAAGAACAAATAAAAGAAAAACGAGGGGGAACGTCGCTAATATTAAACGACACGACAAAGAGTGCGTGCGAGAGAGACAGAAAATCAGTCTGAGCGTGACGTCACGCGCTGCGTAGCCACTGCATATTGATTTGTTTCCTTTGGCTATAAAAATGATCTGATCTGATCCAGATTCAGCAATCTGATAGATATGGTCGTTATATATGATTCTGCGTTTTTAGTTTTCTCAAATCTGCAATATTGTGGATGCAACAGATTTTCGTCCTTTGTGGGGGCGGAAGGGGGTGGGGCGAAATTTTGAGATATACGTTTTATAGTGAGATCTAACAGGAGTGCGGATACTAAATTTGGTTACTCTAGCCTTAATAGTCCCTGAGATTTGTGAATATCCCCAGATTTGCATTCTTTGCGGGGGCGGAAGGGGGTGTGGCGAAATTTTGAAACAAACTCGTCTCGGTCCGATATATTAGGAGTGTGGATACCAAATTTGGTTGCTCTAGCTTTTATAGTCTCTGAGATCTAGGCGCTAATGTTTTACTCTAAGCAAAGCCGCCTATGCTACGTGTGTGCTAGAGAGAGACAGGGCGAGAAAAAATGAAATTGTTTTCTTGATGCTGGCTATAATAATAATACGATCCAATTCAGATTCTGCAGTCTAAAAGATATGGTCATTCTCTACGATTCTGCGTTTTTGGTTTTCTCGTATCTTGTGAGGAAAGGTATTCCCACACGTAGGGGGCAGTATAGGGTTAAGCGCTAACGGCCGTTATCCGGGGATATCCGGAGGCGGCGAGTTCCCGAGGAGAGCTCTCCCGGGGAACCAAGATGAGAGGGGAGGACCCCTGGAGAGAGAGCAGCGGGATGACGGGATCGGGCCGGCAGTGGCCCAGCGCATGACAAAATATGGTCATGAGATCACGCCACCAGCCAGGTCCCGTTGGAAAGCGACAAGGGAATGAAGGAACGCCGATGGAAAAATACGGGCACCGCATGGCGGAAAGTGCCGTTAGCGCCAGGCGGCATCGGCGGCGCCGACGCAGAAGCGAGCCTATAAGAGGAGGGCCGCGACCAGGAACAGGGAGAGTCAGCAAACGGAGCTAGCAAGAGTGAAGTGAATAGTGAGCCACAAGAGTGAGACCAAGCGAAGGGAAAAGAACTTTAGAAAGCGAACGCGTTGTGTGAGGATTGAGAGGCGGACTCGAGCGTGCAGCCAAGAGCCAAAGACCCCAATCCCTTGAACCAACGGTGCCACGCTTGAAGCGCATCCCACCAGGAGTGAGGCACCCTCGGGCCGAAAAGCCAAGTGAGTCGAGTGAGATGGAACGCGTCAGGCGCCTGACTGAGAGGCGGATTGGGCCACGTGCCAAGACTAGCCCCAGTCAGTAGAGCCGGGCGGTTGCCACGCTTGGCGACGCCGTGGGGGCCCCAGGGAGCGACACGCTCATCGAACCACAGAGGAGAACCAAGAGGAGAACCAGCACCGGAGGTCGGAATAGCGTAGGATAGACTTAAGATACCAATAAAGCATATTAGCATACCAGTACAAGACCCAACCCGTGCCTTCTTACTTGTCGTCGCAGCGAGCCTACCGACCGCTGAGCCAGCCCAGCTGCATCAGACGGAAAAGAACGGTTCGTTACTACTGGCGCCCAACGTGGGGCCTCTCGACAAGTAAAAGACAAAGTGCATTTGGGAAGGGCGGTACTGAGTTTAGTATCGCGAGGACATAAAAATGAGGAGCCGACGATGGGTTCATTCATTGAGGAAAGAGGACTTGGTCCAGTGCGCGCGGGCGTGCGGTCTTCGATTGGAAGGCACGCTGACCGAGATGCGCCGAATCTTCAAGGAGTGGATAGAGAAGCATGGAGAGAAACCGGAGTATGCGGACGCGCTCGAGGCCTGGGAGATGAAGGCGGGAGGAGCCGCGACCGCGGCCCAGATGGAGGACGGGGCGGATCCATACGAGCGCCTGACGCTGCCGGCGAGTGCGGAGCAAGTAACTCTGTGGAGACGGCCGTCCGAGACCCAAGAGGAGCTCATCGCGAGCCTGGCGGTCCCGGTGAAAAGCCGGTGGCCTAGCCGACCGCGGGCAGAGAGTGGGGAGAGGCCAACCAGGCCAGCACAGCCGGAGCAAGGGAGCGCGAGAAACCCACAGGGATTGGAAGAAGGGAGAGCAGGGGAGGATCGTAGACGGGGACTCGATGAACAAACCACGAGACCGCCCAGTTCGAGTTTTGCCCACGTCGCCAAGCAGGTCAGGGAGTGGTCGTTTCGGTTCGACGGAACGGCGAAACCACTCGAGTTCCTGGAACAGATCGAGTGGTCAGCCGACATGTACGGGTTGGAGTTGAATTTAATTCCGCGAGCCATGCCTGAGCTGCTAAAGGGTCGGGCGCTCATGTGGTTTGTAGCCAACAACAGGCAGTGGCAGACATGGAACGCATTTGCGCGTAGCTTCCAAGCATACTTCCTGCCGAGAGGGTATTTTGAAAAATTACTCCAGGAGGTGAGGTTGAGGAAGCAAGGTGGGGAGAGCCATTCATGGACTACATGGTGGAGATGCAGACCCTCATGCGGCTACTAAAATGCACGCCCGAAGAGCAGTTGGAGCTTATTAGAGACAACAGCATGCCCGATTTTAGGGTGTTCATCCGGCCACATAGGTGCAGAGACCTGGATCACATGATGACGCTGGCCGACGAATTTGAGGCTCTGGAGAGGGACCGGCTGGAGTTCCAACGGGAGTGTCCGGCGAGTAAAGCAAAAGCAAACAATCCGTTCGCTCGTCCGGCAGTAACGGAGATATGTCGCCGCTGCCAGGGCGAAACGGCAGCCAGCTCTGATCCGACAGGGGAGAAAAGGCCGGTGCCAACGCGGCGGGACGACCAAGCGAACACGAACATAGAGGCTGGGTTCGTGAAAAACCCAGCCCAGTCGTGTCGACGATGCGGAAGTGACCGCCATTGGGCACAAGCATGCAATGGCCGACCTATAACATTCTGCTGGAGGTGCGGCAAGGTAGGAGCCCCGACATGGCAGTGCTGCCAGAAAGCGGGAAACGCCCCGCAAGACGAAGCCCCCCAAAACTCGTAGGAGAACTCACGGTGGAGGATGTCCAGCTGTCGGCGGTGGTGAGGATCGCGGGCAGCAACTGGTCATACCGGGGCGACAAGCAGTTTTATCAGCGACCTGTCCTGTGCGGGACACAGGGTTGTGATCCCTGCGAGAGGCCACCGCCAGGGGCGGTTGGAGGAGAAGTTGTCAGTGGCGGTGGTAGCGAACACGGGAGGGTCTGTCGAGCCCGCATCCGACGGAACGCGAGCGGAGGAGGGGTCGGTCGAAAACTTCCTGGCAAAGGAGT
>NW_020825404.1:0-59380 GCF_003286085.1 Drosophila persimilis
TCCTGATGATATTCATAATAAGCATAATAGTTTACCTTTTTGCCCCGAAAATAAGATTCCACCAGGAGGAAAGCAGACAAAACTAATAGCTGACTTAAGTGATAAAAAGAACTATATAATTCATTTGAAGCAGCTACAGTTATGTATAGAGCAAGGTATGATTTTAGAAAAAATATCTAGAGTTTTATCATTTAATCAGTCCTGTTGGCTGAAACCATATATTGACCTCAATACATCTCTTAGAAAATTAGCTAGCAATGACTTTGAGATAAACTTTTACAAATTAATGGTTAATGCCGTTTACGGTAAAACAATGGAGAATGTAGAAAAACGTCGTGAGGTTGCATTAGTTAAGCATTATGAGTCAAGACAAAACTCAGCAGGGTTTAGACAACGCATAGCAAGACATAATTTCCACAGTGTTGAAATCTTGGAGATAATTTGGCTGCCATTGAATCAACTAAGTCCCGAATTTTTTATGATAAGCCCATATACATTGGAGTTAGTGTACTAGAACTTTCAAAATGGTTAATGTATGACTATTTCTATAATTTTCATTCTGTAAAATGTCCATCATCAAAAATACTCTATATGGATACAGATTCATTTATTATATCATCAGAAGAAGATTTTTATGATTTAATTAAATTCAATCCTAATCGCTTTGATACATCCAATTACCTAGCCTCAAACAGATTCGGTATCAATCTCGCTAATAACAAAGAGCTTGGATTAATGAAAGATGAAAATGCAGGAAAAATAATGACGTCGTTTGCAGGATTAAAAGCGAAAGCATACTCATATTTAATTGCTAAAGATGATAACACTGACTATAACGTAAAAAAGGTTAAAGGCGTAAAAAAGTCAGTAGTTAAACGATTAACTCATACTCATTATATTGAATGCATTAAACATAAAAAAACTTATTATGGACAACAGAGAGTTATTAGAAGTAGAGGTCATAAAATTTATACTGAAATTGTAAATAAGATAAGTCTAAATTATAAGGATGACAATATGATAATATTTCAACATTAGCTCATAATCACTATGAAATTAAAAATATTTTAGGTGCTAGTAATAATACACAAAATATGGTATAAGTAAATTTAACATTATATTATTATTATTTTTAATTTGTGTATAATTAAAACTATATTTCAATGTAAAAAATACACAAAAATAAATTAAATCTGATAAATATTTTGCGTGCTTAATTATTTTAATATACTCTTTTTATCTATCCATGAATTGTGTGTTTCATCGAAACCTAACCATTTAACAAAAACTTGTTCTTTTTTCCTTCTAAGTATTTTTTCCACTAAGAAAGCATTTTCATCTTTAACTTTTTGGAGTTCTTGATCATAAAATGAGCCTTTGATCATTTCCCCCTTATAGTCCTCCAGCTCATATGTTACAGGATTAGTAGACTTTACTTTTAAAATTTTAAAAACTTCGGCTGTCCAGTTTGGATCATAGCCCTTTGTAAAAATACCTTTATATTTACTTATTCTAACAGGATCACCAATGGAAAACTTGTGTTTAGGAAATACCTTACAAATATTATAAGCTGTTTTCAAAATAAACTCTTCATTTTGTTTGTTTACATCTATAGGCCTCATTTTTATAGTACGGTGATATGAATTATTATAATCTTTTAGTAAGTCATGCAAGATATAAATCCACGTATGATTACCCTGCATACTAAAGATTTTCCACATACGATTTTTTAATGTTCTATTAAAACGTTCACAAATAGATGCTTTAAGGTGTGTATATGTATGGTAATGGTTAATGTTATTCTTTTTCATTAACTCTCCGAAGGCTACATTAAAAAACTCCTTTCCTTGATCAGATTGAATATTTTTAGGTTTATGTTTAGATATTTTTAATATTTTCTTCAATGCTGATAAAACATCTAAAGCTGTTTTAGACTTAACGGGAACTGCATATGCAAACTTCGAGAACGTGTCAATTACTGTCAGCAAGTACCTATATCCTTTGTTTTCCTTATAAAAGGGTATCATTTCAACTAAATCGATTTGCCACGTGTCATTAATTCCCTTTTGTACGAATTTACGACGAATAAAATTTCTTCTAGCAGGCTTATGTATTTCATTAACAACTTGTTGCTTACTCATTTTTAATATAATTTTTTATTTTCTATTGTTATGTTGGGATGATTGCTTATTTAAAAGTGTTTGCTTATACTCAAGAACATCGCGTTTTATTTGATTACACATTTTTTTGGAAATTTCAAAGCATAAACGGGTTAAATCTATTTGCACATTTCTATCATAAGTACCGTCTAAATCAGCTAGTTGAACATCAAATTTTTGTAAGGCTGCACACTTAGGAATAATATTATTATAGTAGAGGTATATAATTTGTTGCTTAAGTATCGTATTCCAACATAAAAATGTGGTAAAAAAAATGCCTAATCTTAAAAACGATCTCCAGGACTCACTATCAAATTCAATTTTATTTCCAAACTGATTTATTATAAACACATACTGCTTTTTGATTTTCGAAATCTAAAATTACACTTAATTGTGGGTAAGAATGGATGGTCTATAATTGTATCAGGCATCAAAAAATCATACTGATCAAGTTTCAATTGGATATACTCCTTGTATGTAACCAATTGCATCCATTCATCTTTATCTAAACCGACGAAATTGTTTTTGCTTTGCTGCATCCATATCATTGGAGTGAATTTTCTTGTAGTTGAAAACCCGCATTTAAGTTTTAAATTATGTACTATGTACATAATATTCGAGACCGAAAATGACTTCGTGATCCTGCTTCTTTCTAGTGGACCTAATTCTTTTTGATTGAAGCGTGTCCATTTGGGTTGAATGCTTTTGTAAAACTAAGAACTCTTACTAAATTGGGCTGTATATAAAGGAGATAGGCATCAACGACTCATTCAGTTTCTTACAAAATCTCAAACCAACATGAACACAATCGACAGGAATTCAAGCGTTATAGTTGATTTTCAATATGTCTTTGGAAATAATAAACAACTTTTTATTAAGGAATTGGCGTTTATGCAAACCGGAACAGTAACACCAAACTTCTTTCATTTCAAACCACCATATCATCTGAAATGATTAAACAATGAAATGATTAAACAACAAAATATTAATCGTCAAACCATAAATGGATTGGAATGGTCAGATGGTGAAATATCATATTTAAGTTTAGGTGAAATACTTTCACCACTAAATAGATTTAGCACCGTTATTGTACGTGGTGAAATTAAAAAAAAGTTTTTATCTAAGTATTTAACAAATAATATTATTGATATCGATATTGGAAAAAGTCTCACATTTTATCCAAATTTTTTTACAAACTGTAGAATCCGCAAAAAAATTCCTCTTAGATGTGCTCTAAATAATTTATTTAAGCTATTTGTTATCTTGGAAAATTCTAACTACGCTATCTACTGTAATGGTGACTCATATGTTTAGATTTTCAGTTTATATTCAGCACTTGTAGTAACTAGTTGTTTAAAATGGATTCATTTAAGCGTTTGTTTGAAAAGGATCCTCACAAAAGCGGATACACACAAGTTGTTTATTGTAATTATTGCGGCTCTGATACTCACTTAGAAAAAAACTGCCCCAAAAAGCGCGATCAGGAGACGCGTAATTAGAATATCTTAGATGTTAGAAAACATTTATAAAATATTAATAAATAAAACATAGCCCAAAAATGTTTAAGCAATTTATACATCCTTTTACAATGCTTATTTGCGGACCTTCAGGATCTGGTAAGACAACGTTTTTAGAAAATTTAATAAACAAAAGGAATGATTTGCTGAGCATTTCAATTAATCGAATAATTTGGTGTTATGGAGAGGAGCATGCTAAGCCAAATTTTAATACCATCGAATACTATAAAGGAGTTCCCGAAACAATTGAAAATGCAAATCATGAGCCTATTCTTTTAATACTAGATGACTTAATGATGGGTGCATTTAATAAAAATGTCTGTGAGCTATTTACAAAAGGATCACACCACAGGAATTTATCCGTAATAGTGGTTACACAAAATATATTTCATAAATCATCACATACTCGAGATATTTCACTAAACACAAAATACATCGTTGCGTTCAAAAATCCTAGGGATAAGCTACAATTTCAATGCTTAGCAAGACAAATTTATCCTGAAAATTCTCAGGAGCTCTTCAGAATATATAAGGAGGTGACAGATGAACCACATGGTTATTTACTTATTGATCTTACTCAGGGAATAAATGATCTCCTTAGATTTCGTACACATATTTTTAATTCTGAGTATACAGTTTGCTTTTCAGATGAAAATGGTTTACAAAAAGAATCTAAATCGACTGAAAGCGAACAAACATTTATTGTATGTGCTCAAAAGGGCAAATAATAAACTTCGAAATGCAATTATAAGTAATTGTGACATTGAGTTAGTAAAAGCATTAGTGGAGATAGTGTTGAATACTCTACGAGGAAATCATAAGATATCAAAAAAGCAACTATATGCTCTAAAAAAGTATAAAAATGCATTACGTCTTATTTCATGTCCAAAACGGTCAATAAATTCTAAGAGAAAAGTTCTCATCCAAAAAGGAGGATTTTTACCTGTTTTAATAAGTTCATTGCTTTCGGGGATTTTTGGAAAAATATTGAACAATGCTTAAAAATAAGCATCAATTAACCAAAGTTATTTTAATGCATCCGAATGCATATTAAAAATTGGCAAATAATGCCCAGAAAAACGATTTAATAAATATAACGTTTTTGCCTATTTTAAATGATAAAAAAACTAGCGACTTTAATAAATGGATTAAAATACGTCAAGAATTGTGTTACTATCAAAATAAAAAAAGAAATAAGACAATGGATATACGAACTACGCAGAACAAACGACTTTCATCACCTCAAAGCATACAAAATACAAACACAAGACGAGTCAGTTTGGTTAGATGTAAAACCTAACACTTCCATTCTTAACAATAAAAATAATGAGTCCTCAAAAAAGGAACTCTCTATCACAAATGAGTTCTCTGATTTACCTAACGACATCGATGATGAAGATTTTCTGACCGAAAAATCTTTCAACTCAAAACCTAATAAGCGTAAAGTTGAGGATACTTCATTTTTAGACACTCAAGCATCAAAAAAATCAGCATTGACTAAAGTGAAGCTTACTGATAAACAGCGAAAGCTAAGAGTAAAACTTAAGAGGTATAAAAGTGAATCAAATCCATTTCAAGACTTGAAATACGTAAGTGGACGAGAAAAGTTGATGAGGGCTGTTAGAAACAGTAAGGCCGTGCAAATTGGAAAGAACAAAATTAATTGGTTATCCTATAATTAATAAACTGCAAAGAACGTAGAACTAAAAATGGTAAATGTAACAGAGTTTTTCGTGACATTACTTAGTAATAATTCGTTAAATGTATATCATGATAACGTTAAGTGTGCATTTACAAACATTGTAAATATTCCTGAAAACATGAACGATGACTGGGAAGTAGGAATTACAGACTTATATCTAAATAAATGTATAAAAAGCAGGCCTGAGAATACCTCAATCGCATCTGAAGAAACAACAGAATTCGTTATTAGCTTAGTAAATGGAGAAACATTTCGATATGAAAATGAGTCAATAGAGTCTGAACAGTTTCAAAATGGTTTGATTTTTGTTTACACTGACATTATCAAACCAAGATGTGTTGGAAATAAAAGACCTCGATGTCTTCGAGTATTACATTATAATGGAAAAGAGCAACTTATACAATTCAACAATATTGAATATTATCCCATTGAAATATGGTCTCCAAAAGAAATTTCGATCTTAATTACCGATTCCAAAGGGTATAAAGTACCATTTGAATCTTCAGCAATTCCAATTTTTGTTACCCTTCACTTTAAAAAACGAAAAGAAATGCTATAAATAATACTGTAAAGATGGAAATTTATTCAGAGTAGAAATAACCATCATGACGAAATCTTATCAACAATATTATTTAAATCAGTGTGGAGGAGGGTTGAATCATATAGGAAGTCTTTATGTTTCACCCAGAGTTATCCAACAAGGTAGAGGAATTGGGAACTTTTTTAGTGGTCTTTTTAATTACATAAAACCACTATTCCTTTCGGGGATAAACGCTATTAAAAACCAAGCTACTGAGACTGGAAAGGCAGTAATAAATGAGTTTGGTCGAAAACCTTTAAGAACTATTATCCAAGAACAAAGTAAAATTGCTTTGCAAAACCTGGCAAATAAAGCCATTAATAAGTTAACCCGATTCCAGAATGGGGCAGGTAAAAAGAATAAAAAGAGAAGGTCTAGGAAAAAACTATCTCATTTATCATCTAAAGAAGGAAGCAAACATACGCAGTCGAGAACCAAAAAAAAAAAATCAACAAAGAAATTAACTATAAGAGACATTTTTTCTAAATCAAAATGACCACCCATATTGAATGTATGAAAAGCGAATTGGATCTCTTTGAGCCACATCCTACACAAAGCTCTATTCTGAGAACAGAAGAAGTTTCATATAACCCCATAGCTTCGTTGGACAGTGCTTCTTCAATTGAATTCGTTTGCTTAGGAAATGGGGAAACATATCGAGACCTATCAAGTGTTTACTTAAGACTTGTTGTGCAACTAAGAAAAAGTGATAATACCAACATTGAAGGAAACGATGTTGGAGTAGTGAATAATATTTTGCATTCAATGTTTAGAAGTTCGTCCGTATATTTAAATAATATTTTGGTTTCTCAGAGTGATAATAACTATCATTATAGATCGTATTTGCAAACGATTTTAAACTATGGCAGTGATGCCAGTGAAAGTCACTTAGCCACTCAAGGTTATTATCCTAATTATGGTAAATTATTATCTGGTAGATACGTTAACACCGATGGATCCATTATGCTCAAAAATATTTTTCAAAACAGTAATAAGGTTGAACTATTCGGAAAAGTTCATGGAGATATATTTAATCAACCAAAACTGCTTATAAATAATGTAGATTTGAGGATTACTTTTAACATTGAAAAAACAGCATTTTATTTAATGGAATCTGAAACTGAATCAAATCTTAAAATATTGGAGGCCCAACTATTCATGAACCACATAACTATTAATCCGAGCATTGGCTCATCATCATGTATTACAAACTAAAAATGCCATTTATCCATACAGCAAAGTTCAAGTAAAATCATTTACAATATATCCAGGAAATAATACATTATCAATTGACAATGCAGTTATTGGACAGCTTCCCAATTTTTTGGTTTTTTGCATGGTAAAAAACAAATCATATTCTGGAAATCGGGCATTAAACCCCTTCCATTTTGAACATTTTAAAATTCAACGCTTTAATCTATTGGTTAATGGAGTACAAGTACCATCGCAGGCACTTGAGTTTGATTTCTCGAACTCTGAAAATGCTCAAAGCTCTAGAGGATATAATATGCTATTCAGATCAAGTGGAATAAAACATTATGATCGAGGCTTACAAATTACAAAGGAAATGTTTGATAAAAATAGTTTTATATTAGCATTTGACCTAACAGCAGACCATCACAATTCAACTGTATGCTCAAATTTAATATCACAAGGAGCCATCCGAATTGAAGGACGATTTTCGGAGCCTCTTACAGAAGCAGTTACTTGTCTGGTATACTGTGAATATGACTCAATGATTGATATTGATAAACATAGAAATATTCGTGTACTATTGTAAAAATGAATACATTACAAATCGATAAGTTGCTTTCCAAGCATTCAAAAACAAAAAGAATTTTTAAAGGAGTTTATCCCTCTGATCAGCTGCCTCAAGTAATTTCGAAATATCCTGCTTTAATAATAGCAAACACAGATTCTTCAAGCTATTCAGGAACTCATTGGGTTGCTTTTTACTTTGAAAACAAATATTCAGCCGAATTTTTTGATTCATATGGTCAATATCCTCAAAATAAAGAATTTTTAAAAATATTAAGGAAAAATTCCATAAAGTTTACATTTAATAAACAACCACTGCAAGGTTATTTTTCAAATACATGCGGTCATTACTGTATCCTATATGGAATATTTAAAAGCAGCAAAAAAACATTAAATTGTTTTTTAAAACAATTTAAGAAAAATGATTTTAACTATAATGATAAGTTAATAATAAAAATGTTTAAGAAAATTCGTTTAAAATAAAACACAATATTATTTCAGAGACATTTAAGATGTTTATTGAATTTTTGAGCTGGGATACATTCTTTTATTTAAGTTATAGTACTTTAACATTAGGTCTATAGCTTCTGCTTTCTTATTTGGTAGGGTATGACACAGGCATGTGTCAGGTCCGTCCGTTGCATCGTCATCACTCCAGGGGCATTACTTATAATGAAAGCCAAACTTGGAGTACTGAAGCTCCTTTTCCTCCAGATCTTCCAAAATGCTCATCAAATTTCCAAGAATTTGTACGTGCTCCTCGAAGATCATCTCCTCGAATTGCATTAAAAAAAGTTTTATTTGTTTGGCATGCATCTTGCAGCTGACTTCTTGAATCTATTACTGATAATGTTTCAAAGAGCAGGACTCTTTATATCCACGTCTTTGCTATGTTTCCCTTATATTTTTCTTTACCCATGTATTGGAAATGATAAGTACTATATCTAGCCATCTCTTTTTTACATATGTGTGTATATTCTTAACCTTTTTCTTTATTTTTGTCTTTACATGTATAGTTGTCTCTTCTTCTCTTACATATATATAATGGGAACTCTTTATTTACTCTTTACATATAAATTGGAAATGGGCAGTGCTATATCTATTCATCTCTTTTCCTTTATATATAAGATGTGAGATTCCATGCTCCTTCAACATCTTAAAGGGTGTTTTTGTGGAAAATTTGGTCACATAACTTTTAGGTAAAAATATCCAAAGCGGTTCGTTGTCCTTATCAGTTAAATAAAGGACTACTTTATTTCCAAATTATGTTTTTTTGATTTTACATCCATTGATCTTGTACTCAAATCCTATGCATAGGTCCTCAACCTTGGTGTATCCAACCGCCGGCTTTGTCTCGTTAAGTAATTCTAGGAAAGCCTAGGTATATATTTGATGAAGTGCTTATCATTTTCTATATAGAGATTTAAATATTCTTACATACCATTATAGTAATAGAAACTATTCAACCTACTAACGATTTTATACTAAATTATTTAAAAGATTGCATGATCTTTTATACTCTCATTAATTCAATTTTATACAAATGTGATCTGAGCAGATTGGTAGTTGAGTGATAATAAGTAAATGGTTTTAAAGCTGTAATGGCAGGATGTCTCAAGTCTGATTGGTGGTTGAGTAATAAGGGATAAATTATGGATACACTGCTGTATATATTGTTTCAAATATTATATTTACATTTTGGGTCTTATATAACCGTCAACATGAAAAAATTATATAAACAGAACAAAATGCATAGAATTTTTGTTCATATGCTGTTCACTTCCTATATAAGAACTGTAAGTTACTGAGATAGGTTAGTTCACTTTCACTTCGAAATGAGGACATTTCATTGCGAGTTGTCTTATTTAAAAACATCTTTTAGTTCCCGCAATGAACTGAAAAAACACACCTTAAAAATCCACAACTTTAGTTATTCAAAATCAAAATCATCATTTTATCGATGTTACTTAAGTCCAGGAACTGAACTGTTTTGGTTGAGAATTGACTTCAATATGCATATTTTATTTAAGCATAACATGGAATTAAATCGTAAAATATAATATTTATTTAAAAATGAAATAATCTGTGTGTTTTTAAATATAAATACCTTTACATAAATTTACCAACTAAGTATAAAATGATGTGAAAATTACTCAATAAATTCATTCAAAAGCATCAGTATTCTACCTGAAATCCACTTATTCTTTTTGTGTAATCCTCACGTGGAAGAAACCTGTTTCAAACGAATCCTATGATTCTCTTGTAATAAGAGGAAGTGAAATTCAACCAATCAAAAGTAAAACAGAAAACATTTAAAATAAATAGTGGTTAAATGTGTTATATTTATTATATATGTACATATGTATATATTATTTTTAGAAAAATACATAAAATATTCTTATTATATAAATATGTATTCGTATTATTAAAATTTCGCCTCAGCTAATTTTACCGCAGCAATTAAGTCATCATCATCTTCGTCCCGAAGTAGTTCCTGGAGTTGAGATCTTTTATCATCATCCTGATTATCTACTAAATCGAAAATGTTGTCATCATCCGGGAAAATGTATGCTGGATTATCATTATTAGACGTTGCATTCCTTGGGTCATCGTCGTCATCATCCCATTTAATGTCACTTAACCAGGTCAAGTTGCTCTCGAGATAGGTTTGAGTCTTAATCCCAAAAATCAAGGACAGGTCTACGGAGCTCGGCTGAGAGTCCAGATTTATGGTTGATTCCGGTTGGGAATCGATAAAAATGATTTCAAGGTCATCCATCGTTGTTGAAAGATTACTAGTTTATGTCCTAGCTGTTAGCTGTGAGTAGTTATTATATAGGCACTTTGCTATGGGACAGTGTTAGGTACACAAAGGAGGAATATAAATTATAGAGAAAGTAGAAAGGTTCAAGGGCATCGAAACCGTTTTTCAGGAAACACTTAAAAAATACCTCTAAACTATCACATTAGATTCATTGCAAAGGGATGACCTACCTGTTTGAGGGTTGTTTGAATCGCAACACGGGACCAATCGTAAAAACAGGTTCATTGACAGTAAGAGGGAGGAGAGAGAATATAAATGAGCGAAGGATCGATTTGAGAGGATTTTACATGGTTGAGAAACAGGATTGAGATCGAAGTTAGTTCACATTATCGCCGATAGGTGGCGCCACCAAGTAGTAAGGATACGGGACAGACGTATATTTACTCTAAGTATCATTAATTAATTTTGATGTCTTCCTATTATAATTTTATTCTTTGTGTGCTCCTATATATATCTCCATTAATTTGTGTTCTCTTACCATTCAACCCTCTATTCGGACATCTAGATACCCAGGTTTCCAATGTTTATAAATGTTTTCTATAGGATGTAAATTTCAGAAACTTCACACATTTGTGTTCCCAATTCAATGTTTATAAAATATCCTATAAGTATTTATTTAACTTGACCAGTTAATAACATAGCAGAAATTGGTTCCCAATTCAATGTTAATAAAATATCTTATAAGTATTTATTTAACATGATCACGTAATAACATAGCAATATGATGCACACTTACATTCAACATGTTGCCAAGCTGCACATGCTTAAGCAAATGTTGCTGCAACATGTTGCGAATTTGGTAATTCAATGTAAAAAGCGACCGTCCCTTATCCTTACTACTTGGTGGCGCCACCTATCGGCGATAATGTGAACTAACTTCGATCTCAATCCTGTTTCTCAACCATGTAAAATCCTCTCAAATCGATCCTTCGCTCATTTATATTCTCTCTCCTCCCTCTTACTGTCAATGAACCTGTTTTTACGATTGGTCCCGTGTTGCGATTCAAACAACCCTCAAACAGGTAGGTCATCCCTTTGCAATGAATCTAATGTGATAGTTTAGAGGTATTTTTTAAGTGTTTCCTGAAAAACGGTTTCGATGCCCTTGAACCTTTCTATTTTCTCTATAATTTATATTCCTCCTTTGTGTACCTAACACTGTCCCATAGCAAAGTGCCTATATAATAACTACTCAGCCGCACTAAAATCCAGCCGAACTAGAATCACGCCACTCTTCAGAGATCAATTACTAATCGATTCTCAAGAACCACGCCATCGTAGCTGACCAATCAGAGGCCCTATTCTCAACCACCCCCAAGTAATGCAACACCGATCATACGCAGCGGAAGCCTTTCATCAAAAGCCGCCTTTCCCACATATCGATCGAGTCACGTACTCCATCTCCGAAGCCGAAGTCGAAGCCAACGCCTCCGAATCCAAATCCGAATCCCAAGCCGAGCATCATGATATAAATAGTCTACATTTAAGAAGGCAAATCAGTTCTGTTCAAGACAAACGTCAATCGCGACACCGTCGGAGAATTCAACAAAAGTTAATTCCATTCAAGACATCGGACCTCAGTCATCGTTGGGGAAATAACTAATCAATGTACACTAAGTTTAGGTGAAAGAATAAAATCTTTTTTAAAACTTAAACTGAAGTGTCGCATATTTAACTATATATATACTACAGATGTATCTTTTATTATACCCGGTACTCGAAGAGTATAGGGGTATATTAGATTTGTGGTGAAAATGGATGTGTGTAACGTCCAGAAGGAATCGTTTCCGACCCCATAAATTATATATATTCTTGATCAGCATCAATAGCAGAGTCGATTGAGCCATGTCTGTCTGTCCGTCCGTCCGTCTGTCCGTCTGTCCGTCCCCTTCAGCGCCTAATGCTCAAAGACTATAAGAGCTAGAGCAACGATGTTTTGGATCCAGAATTCTGTGATATGTCACTGCTCCAAAAATATTTCAAAACTTTGCCCCGCCCACTTCCGCCCCCACAAAGAGCGAAAATCTGTGGCATCCACAATTTTAAAGATACGAGAAAACTAAAAAAGCACAATCATAGAGAATGACCATATCTATGAGATTGCTGAATCTGGATCAGATCGGATCATTTGTATAGCCAAAAGGAGCAAAACAATTGGCAGTGGCTACGCAGCTATGCGTTCGCCCTCTCTATCTCCCTCTCTCTCTATCTCTCTGCCCTGAAAAAAATAAAAACAACCCCCGGCAATGCAAGCCCTAACTGCTGGCAGGCGATGTCTTCTTCTTTGTTTTACGCTCAACGTTCTGACCAATACCCCTTTACCCGATGCCCCTCTCTCTTCAAACAAGCGCACCGCGGTGTCTGCTTGTCCATGTCTCAGTTCAATCACCCCCTCCCACATTAACAAATCAATCTGTCCATTTGCCTACAAAGAGACTAAATAGAGAGAGACACACAGCATGCCCAGCAATATCACTTGTCCAAAGAGGAAGAGCAAGAGCAATGAACATAAATATGTATGGAAGAAATGAGAAAAAAGCCGCTCCATTTTTTTGCGTTATTTGAGTTATTCTCTCAGTTCTCTGTCCCACACAGACAAGTGTTCTCTCAATAGAGCAAATATCCATACATACAAAAGCTGAAAATGTCAAACAATGTGACGTCATCACCACAGCTGCTCTCTTTCAGCGATTATCATACGGCACCTCATTGGTGAATTCACTTTCTATGTCTATTTGGAAAACATGAATTCAATTGTCCGTTTGTTCCGCAAGCTTCTCTGCCCCACTCAGAAAAGAGTTCTCCCAACTGTCTGTTCACATCCTTACACATTTACATATGGATGCAAGTGTCTTTATTAACAAGATGACGTCATCACCACACTTGCTGTCTTTCGGCGATTATCATACGCCTTATTCGTGCATTCACCATGTAAGAGTCTTTCCGCATGCTTTGACTGCGTTCTCTCTTTTTTGAGTGACTCACTCGTAAAAAGACCGCGAAATCTCAATAGGCTGTGTTTTGGTGGGACCAGTTGATATCGAGCCAGGCAGAGCGATAGAGACTTTTTTCCGATTACTGATTTCGAATTAAACCCATTCAAACTAGTTTAGCTTTTAACTTATTAAATAAAAGTAGTGCTTGCTTATTAAGGTATAGGGCCTTAGTTTTTCTGCGCCGATCGTTAGTTAGAAACTAATAACAGTTGCTAACTTTCGTCGTTGCTTCGCGCGCTTTTCGGTGCCTCTGCTGGCGTCACTGGAGGCTGAGGCCGGACGTCGCTGCCTGCATAGCGGCTGAGGACGGACGTCGCTGCTGCGCTCGCCAGGGGACGTCGCTGCCACCGATTGCTGACGCTTTGGGAAGTTAAAAGTTAATTTACATTAATTATATATTATATATATGTATATTATATATTATATATATATTTTATATATATTATATATTATATATATATAAATATATATTATATTGTATTTCATTATTAGTTATATTATTATTACTATTATATGTATATATTATATTCTTACTATATAGTTTTTCTTATTTTTCTTGTTTAATTATATTTTACATACATTTTGTCATGCCTCGTAGGCTATCTGCTTCTCAGCAGTCTCAGAGACGCAAATTGAGAAACAGATCAAATAGAGATAGAAATTTAGGAAATTTAGAAAATATCGAGTTGATTGAAAATAGGGAACTTGTAATAGCTGCACCCCCTGAGTTCGTTGAACCAGTTAGAAACCAAGAGCTAGAGACGGAAGGACTAAATCAAGAGACTGCTTGGCAGGTTTCCGGTGTAGGTCAGGAAGAGCAGGCAGCCGTCGCTGGCGAGCAGGTAGAGAATGCACAGAATAGACGACAAGTGTCCGTGCGTCAGTCCGTACGTTTACGGAACCAACATGTAGAGAATATAGAAGAAAGAGTAGAATTGAGAACACGACAGGGGCAAGTGGTCAACACTGAGCGTCGGTTCAAACGCAGAAGGAGCCAAAGGTATAGGGCTACAGAGCAGGCACAAAATACCGCCGAACATGTACTGAGACGAACAGACTCTCGCATTAGACATGAGGAGCAAGTGGCCGATACTGTGCGTCGGTCCAGACGTAGACAGGACTCGGAATATAGGGCACGAGAGCAAGAACAAAATACAGGAGAACATATAGTTAGAAGAACAGATGCACAGATTAGACATGAGGAGCAAGTGGCCGATACTG
Organism: Drosophila persimilis; assembly: GCF_003286085.1. Classification (NCBI taxonomy): domain Eukaryota; kingdom Metazoa; phylum Arthropoda; class Insecta; order Diptera; family Drosophilidae; genus Drosophila; species Drosophila persimilis. The sequence goes on from NW_020825404.1 coordinate 14,758, forward strand.
TGCGTCGGTCCAGACGGAGACAGGACTCGGAATATAGGGCCCGAGAGCAAGAACAGAACACTGTAGATCATATAGTTAGGCGAACAGACGCACAGATTAGACACGAGGAGCAAGTGGCCGATACTGTGCGTCGGTCCAGACGGAGACAGGACCCTGACTATAGGACAAGAGAGCAGGAGCAGAACACTGTAGAACATATAGTTAGGCGAACAGACGCACAGATTAGACACGAGGAGCAAGTGGCCGATACTGTGCGTCGGTCCAGACGGAGACAGGACTCGGAATATAGGGCCCGAGAGCAAGAACAGAACACTGTAGATCATATAGTTAGGCGAACAGACGCACAGATTAGACACGAGGAGCAAGTGGCCGATACTGTGCGTCGGTCCAGACGTAGACAGGACTCGGAATATAGGGCACGAGAGCAAGAACAGAATACAGGAGAACATTTAGTTAGGCGAACAGACGCCCAGATTAGACATGAGGAGCAAGTGGCCAATACTGTGCGTCGGTCCAGACGTAGACAGGACTTGGACTATAGGACAAGAGAGCAAGAACGGAATACAGAGAGGCGACAACGCATACGTTTAAATAATGAAAGGAGACGCATGTTAGAAAGAGATCAGGATAGACTTCGCAGGGTCCAAGAAAGGAGCTTAGTAGATCGTAGGCGTATCTCGCGAGCGCGAGACACTCTGGCACGCCAAGCTGCTCGTGCTGCAGCACGACAGTTAGAAATTGACGCTGCCAGAACCGCTAGTCAAAGAGTTAGCCAATATAGGAGCGATAGCAGCAATAGAGTTGAGCAAAATTTAAGAAACGCCTCCCGAATGCAGCAGGAACGAGCAAATATCTCCCAGGAAGATAGGGCTCAGATAGAACCCAGAATCAGGCTTAGTGGCCTAGAAGCTCTGAAAGTAGTTTATAACAGGAATGTAAAGCTGGGTCCTGATCAGGTTTGCCTTTCTTGCAAAGGCCTGTGGTTCCCCAAACAAATTTGTAAGATTCCTCGCGTCCTTTTAGAAAGTGATTGCGAGTTTAGTGCTGAAATTTTCGCTCTTGAAAGCCTTTTAGAATTCCCTTCTGATTGCCCAACATTAAAATTCTGCAGAACATGTCATAGCAACATTAAGAAGCGTATAAAGCCTAAGCTTTTCTTCAATGAATTAGATTTCCCCACGCTGCCCGACTGCTTGAAGGGGCTTACTCCATTAGAGGAACGACTGATTTCTCCTCGACTTCCATTTATGATAATTAAGCCTATATTGCCTGGGGGGCGAGGTCAAAATTCCAATTAAGGGGCAGTGGTAAACGTCCCTATTTCGGTAAGCGATATCGTGAAGGAGCTTCCACGAGCTTTCCATGAAGCCCAGGTAATTCAGCTCCACCTCAAACGCAGAAAAGAGTATCTTCATGCTTTCATGGCTGAAACCATTAGACCTTCCAAAATTTTTGAAGCACTTCGTTATTTAGTTACCACAGATTTGTATAAAAAGCATAATGTTGTAGTTAACGAGCAATGGATCTCTGGTTTCACATCCGATATTGTTCCATTCGTAGCATCTCAAGCAGACGCAGCCTTTTTAGAAAGTATGCAGAATAGAGATAGGAATGTAGATACGGATCCGGCCCATCCCGACGAGGAAGTAGAAGCCGAAGAGCTCAACCCTGGAGGTCAGGAAACTCTGCTTGAAAACAACATACCATTTGATGATAGGATTATCAAAATCGCACCAGGTCAAGGCCAACGACCTCTCGACATGATTCTAGACATTGACTCGGAAGAGTTATCCTTTCCCACTATTTATGCAGGCGTCAAAAGACAATCTTCGCAAAGTTTTACAACCATTGTTAGATCAGAGCTTCGAAATGTAGATAGGAGAGGTTGTAGAACTGACAAACTATTCTTCAATTATAAGAAGTTAGAACTCATTAAGATTCGAAATAATATTTCAATCTGCTTACGTAAGCGGAGCACTTCCAGTGCAGTAACGGCAGCTAACGCTCTTAATGAGAATTTCATAGGGGGGCTTATTAACCACGATGAGGGATATAGGGTTCTTCGCGATATTCGATCGTCTCCGGCTCACTGGGAGGATGAAAAGAAGAAGGTTATGGCCATGATTCGTCAGTTCGGCCTGCCGACTTTTTTCATTACTCTGTCTGCTGCTGAAACGCGGTGGCCAGAGTTGCTTGTTTTGCTAAAAAAAAACGTAGATAGGGAGATCATTAGCGAAGAAGAAGCAATGAATCTACCCTACACCGAAAAGGAGCGTCTTATCAGGGCAGATCCAGTTACTTGTGCTAGGTATTTCGATTATAGGTATCGCGAGATTTTAAAAGTTATGAGGAATCGGGAGGGCATTTTCGGGGAAAACTTCGTCATCAAATATTATTGGCGTGTTGAATTCCAACAAAGAGGTTCCCCCCATATTCACGGCATGTTTTGGCTGAAAGATGCCCCAGCAGTGGACTTAACCAGTACAGAGTCAATTTCAACAGTTATAGCCTTCATTAACAAACATATTACAGTAGATGTCACAGACTCTGAATTAGCTCCGTATGTTGAATACCAAAAGCATCGGCATAAGGACATGTCATGTCTTAAAAAAGCCAATAAAAGTGGAAAAAAAGTTTGTAGATTCGGTATTCCATACCCTCCAATGCCCCAAACGGAGATATTGAGTCCACTGCCAGAGGAAACTCCGAACCTTGATTTTCACCAAGGAAATTTTAAGAAAATTCAAGACCTACTGAATTCTGATCAATCCTCTGATATGATTGATCACTTGAGCATATTTGAGAACTTTCTTTCGCACGAACAAGTGAGCCTCAATTACGAGGACTACAAATATGCAATTTCTTCTGGTTTAAAGAAACCACACATTTTTCTAAAAAGGTCATTTGCTGAAATTTGCATTAATGCTTATAATAAACACATCATTTCAATGCAAAGGGCCAATATGGATATCCAATACATTTTGGACCCTTATGCATGCTGTAGCTATATAATAAATTATATAAATAAAACCCAAAGGGGTATTTCAAAGCTTATGCGCGAGGCGGCAAAAGAAGTTCAAGGGGGCAATTACACGATTAGACAAAAGCTACAGCATATTGGTCACAAATTTATTTCTGGCACTGAGATATCTGCTCAGGAAGCCGTATATTGTTGTCTAGGAATTCCGTTGTCCGGAACTAGCAACAAATGTGTTCAAGTAAATACTTTCCCTCCAGAGCAACGAGTTCGAATGCTCAAATCCACAAGCATCCTACAAAATATGCATCAGGAGTCCAATGACATATTCGTCAAAGGATTGCTGGAGCGGTATGAACAAAGACCAACTGATCTTGAGGGCCTGTGTCTAGCCGATTTTGCAGCAAATTATGAATTTTCTAAAAACGGGAAAAGAACCTGCCAAAATAGAGATGATGAAGAGGACGAAGAAAATGAGGCACAAGTAGAAGTTTTTATCCCTCTCCGCGATAATAGTGGTTTTATTAGGGAAAGAACTAAGCCGTCCATTTTAAAATATATGAGGTTTAATATAAATACAGATAGGTCAAACTATTTTAGAGCATTAGCTATGCTGTTTTATCCGTGGAGAGATGAAGAGAAAGATTTAGTGAGCGTAAATTGCGAGGATCTTTATAATAATCATCAGGAGTTGGTAAATTCAAATTTCCAAAAATTCAATGCATTAGGAGATTTGGAAGACGCGCTTAGGAGGGCCATGGAAGCCGAAGAGAATAGGGAGGAAGGTGAAGAGGTAGTTGATGAGGCAATTGCTGAGGAGTTTAGGGCTTTAGCGATTCCAGAAATAAGTTTCCAGATAAATGTTTTGAACTTGAATGACCAGGCAGCGGATCAAGATAGAAGTATTCGATTAATTAAGCTTCCTCCTATTGTTTCCCTTAATATTTTAGCTAATTTGATTAGATCGCTTAATTTGAAGCAAAAAACCTATCTCACCCATGTTCTGCATAATGTGAGAAATAAGGCAGTTTTTTATGAGTTTGTAGGTGGCGGCGCAGGCGTCGGCAAGAGTAGAACCATATCTACCATTTTTCAGACCATTTCCCAGGAGTTTAATCGTAGACCAGGATCTAACCCAGAAACTGTTAAAGTTCTGCTGTGTGCTCCCACAGGAAAAGCTGCATTTGGTATTGGAGGTGCCACACTTCACTCAATGTTTTCTTTACCTCTCAATCAATCCAACCATGCTTTTAAACAATTGGGTCCAGATTTGTTAAATACCTTGCGTTCAAGATTTATTGATCTTAAAATTCTTATAATTGACGAAATTTCTATGGTCGGTGAAAAAATGTTTTCATATTTGGATATGCGTCTAAAACAAATATTTTCAAGGCCCGAGAGTCCTTTCGGTGGCATTTCTGTTATCGTGTTTGGCGATCTAAGGCAGTTATGTCCAGTAGGTGATCGTTGGATATTCAAATCCTCATCAGGAGCGCATAATCCATACAGTGCGATAGTTGGCTCTAGTCTCTGGGATGGCTTCAAGTTTTTCGAACTTACAGAGATAATGCGACAGCGAGATGACCAACCTTTTGCAACCGCACTAAATAACATGGCATCGGCCGTAATGACGTCAGAAGATATTCAATTGCTTAGGGACCGAATAGTTCACGGCAGTGAAGCACCAACAGATGCGATCCACTTATTTTATAGCAATAGCGAGACAGATAAGTACAATAAGGAGAAGCTATCATCGATTATGACTGCAGAATATACTTCAATAGCTTTAGACTCCATCAAAGCCGAGCATCTTAACCCAGACATCAAAACAAAATATCTGGACTCTGTTAAGAGTTTCAAAACTTCGAATACACAAGGCTTGTGCACTTCATTGGTTCTCAAAACCACGGCTAAATATATGATGACAGTCAATGTAGATACATCAGATGGTCTTGTTAACGGAGCCACTGGTGTTTTAATGCAGATAGATCTCAGCTCATCCAATACTCCCGAACTTCTTTGGATACATTTTCTCGAGGAAAGCGTAGGAGTTAACGCACGGTCAAAGCGCAGCCATAGTAACGAATCTTCTTGGACCCCAGTTCAGAAAACTACAAAAAGTTTTCAATACCATCAAAATGAACAAGTTACTATTGACCGAAAACAGTTTCCGATTGTAGCTGCTGAAGCTATAACTATTCATAAGAGTCAGGGAGCAACATACAGCAAAGTGGTCGTCCACACTTCATCCAATATGCAAAAAGAAGCATTGTATGTAGCTTGTAGTAGGGCCACCAGTGCGAACGGACTTTATATCGTTGGACCACTCATTCCTTCGAGACCCAAGCGGGACTGTCCTGTCGCGAAAGAGATGGAGAACTTGCGTTCCGCTAAGTTACTTCACACCCACTTCGATTGTTTACTCAATCCGTCCGAATTAAATATTTTCTTCCATAATACGGAAAGCTTGCACTGCCATTTTATCGATGTCTGTTCTGATCAGCTAATGCTCAAATCTTCTATTTTGTGCTTCGTTGAGGCTTCCACATACTCTAATGAAGCTTATAATATTCCTGGCTTTTCCACAGCAGTGCGGTTAGATTGCCAGTCCGTAGCTAGCGGAGCTAGACCGAAAAGAGGCATTCTAATATTCGTTAGGAATGAACTTTTGAATCATTGTAGTATTATTGAAAGTAATCGATATTATGCGGATTCCGGGAACTTAGCATCTCCAGTGTTCGAGTATGCTTTGTTTAAGTACAAATCTGTCGGTTTTATTGTTATTTACAGAACCCTCACGTATCCGTTGCGAAAGTTCGAAGCAGAATTTGAGGTCTTATTTCAACGGCATCCATTTTTAGATAGAAATTCCGTAGTGTTAGGAGATTTTAATTTATGCCTTCGTACCCTTTCAGGTTGCTGTAAGAAAATTTATGAATTCCTTTCAGAAAGGAATTGTAGGTCATTGTTAGATTTGAACTCGTCCACAACCAATTGCGATACGCATATTGACTGGGCGTTTTCAAACATTTCCGATAGCAGGGCCACCGCGCGCACCTTTGAGACTATCTATAGTTATCATAGTGGAATTTTAGTTAATGTTAGAGAGGCAGAAGACTAAACTTTTTTGGTAATCAGGCATTAGTGTAAATATTTAATATTTTGTATTATTTAGCCGTATTCTGAATTATATTAATTCTTTAGTCTTTACCTTTGTTAAACCTTTTTTATTTTTATCCGTTTTATTATTTTGTTAATTAAGTTAAGGTTTAAATAGTTTTATTATTAATCATTTCTATGTATGTATATAGGTATTCTTGTTAGTTTAGATATTTTTTATTTTTTATAAAGGATTGGAATCCTTTTTTTAAATTTTTGGGGAAAATGGAGCTTAAAAATGCTTTTAAAAGCAGCTCAAGTCGACTCGTAGGTCCCCAAGATTATATTTTGGCTAGAGTGACCCCATTGCATCGTGATGGCCTCCCCGTGGTGTTCCCTGGGTACCAATTTAATGTATTAAATTGGGAGCTAATTCGAGCGGCGTTTACGTATAAAATATATTTTATAACTTACATTCATGTATGTAGATCATAAGCTCACGTATATACTGACTGAGTACCGGGTATAAAGTAGAGCCGCGGCCTTTGCCGCGGCTCACAACGTTCTCCCTCGTTTAGATGTACAGATGTACATACATACATACATACGGGTAAAACAAGTTGCCAGAGTGAGAGAGAAAGAGAAGCAAAAGCATCAGCGGAAAGAAAGAAAATGGAATTATATAAACTGCAAAACATAAGTATTTACTGTTGCTTACCTTCTAATCAATACTATTGTTTTTGTTGGTGTTGGTATTGGTAGCACTGTTGTTTGTGCTTGTGTTGGTGTTGGCAGTGTAAACACAGTAATTATGCAACGGAGGAGGAGCAGGCCCAGACAGAACAACTCTGCTCAACGGCATGAATGATGGGGCCTGCACGTGCCATATATCACTATTTTCTCGCACTAAACATCGGCCCAGGGACACAAAATATTATAGTTTTTCCACCATCCAAATGGACATAAAATTCTGCTGCCACTGGCCTACACGCACGCAAACGCAACAGCTGAACGTGTTGGGGGGAAACTCGCAGAGAGAGTGAAAGAGAGAGCTCCACCCCAACAGGCGCAACAGGCGAATGATTGAGACTGCGACTGCGACCCCGATTGAGACTGATGTTTTATGGATTTCACAAGCAGCGAATTTACTCCACTAGTTTCCCGGAAGCAAAGACGTGCGGGGAAGAAAGGTCAAACTCCAAATTGTAAGGACGGAATGAACACACACACTCGAAACGGTAACAAGGCTTGGCCGAAACACCACACAATCACTACGCGAACAATGACGAATCTGCACCCGAAAACGTTAAATAAAAGCGAACTAAAACTAACAAAAAAAAAAAAAAACTACACAATGCAAACGTTAAGCAGTGGGACCGTATAAAAATAATCACACCCATGCAATGAAATACTGAAATCGGAAATCGATAAGAGGCTATCGATCAGCTGATTTATAGTTCGATAAGCAAATTCAAAAATGCAAGAAAATAGCATTATTTGGAACGCATTAAGAAAGAAAAGAAACGGGTTCGAGATATTTTTGTATTATTAAATTTTAATTTTTATTGAATTTGAATCGGCTACTTGACGGCTTCAAAAGCCAATAAATAGCGTAATCTTTGATGCTATATCTACCACCGGCTAAATAGTAGAAACATCGATGTTTTTAGATTACATAATCAGCCAGGCTCCGTTTTTCACTTTCACAAAAGTATTCCGATTTACTTTTGAAATCACATAAATTGGGGCTCTCTTTTTCCCATTCCACAAGATTTCTTCGTTTTCAAAACGAAAACATTTTCGTTGACGAAATGAAAAGTAAACGTCTTTTTATACAACAAAACGAACCTTAATTGCAAAAGGAAAAAATAGATGACTTATTGATGCATTAACATAAACTTGATACCTATATCAGGGTAATTTAACTTGTGCTTTCTTTATAAATAATTTTATTTTAACCCAACCTCAAATTTGGTTGGGACAAAATTGGCCACAGCAACAACAAATTTCGTTTTGGTGTAAGCAGCTGACGCATTCCGATTTGGTTATCGGAACGTTGGCAAGTAATACATTTTTGCGTATAACAGCACAAATGTGCATGTAACAGCTTGTAACATGCGCTTAACAGAACATCTGGGTGAGCACAGCTGTTTCCCGCCCAATTTAATTCGGACTTCAAAATGTAGGTTAGGTTAGGTTGAGGCGGCTGCAGGGCTCGCTCGGAGCCCGTCACACTTAGGCCGGTTTCGGCCCGTTGTGATACCGCATAGGATCATTTCCTTCCTGCGTTGTGAGACTTCCTGTCAGCAATTAGCCCATCCAGATGCTCTCACAAAGTTCGCTATCCTCCTGGGACATAGTTTGGACATCTCTGAGATGTCGTGTAGAAAGGCTGAGCCCAGGTGCTGTAGCCTTCTTCTGCTGAGAGCTGGGCAGGAGCAGAACAGATGTTCCACTGTCTCCTCCTCTTCCTCGTCTCTACAGCTGCGACAAAAATCGTTATGTGGGGCCCCCAGCCTGTTAGCGTGGGTGCCTATTAGCCAGTGTCCCGTGAGGGAACGTGTGACTACGCTGCACCTTTTCCTGCTTAACTTGAGGAGCTCGGAGGTGCTCTTCATGTCCATGGTCGGGCATGTTTGCCGAGTTGTGCGACATCGTGGCACTGTTTGCCACATATCGTTTTTTAGTCGCTTGTATTGCTCCCTTATAATGATCTTACAGGTGGCCATTGGCATACAGATATCCTCCTTGTCTTGGAGAAGGGGGATTGTAGTGCCAGATCTGGCCAGCTCGTCCGCTATACAGTTGCCCTCGATGTCCCGGTGGCCCGGGACCCAAATTAGGCTTCAAAATGTAACATATCGATAAAAAAACGAGGGGGAACGTTGTGAGTTGCTGCGGACACCGCAACTCTACGGTTATACCCGATACTAAGTCAGTATGGCTCTCCTCCGGCAGACGCCGCTAATATTTAACGACACGACAAAGAGTGCGTGCGAGAGAGACAGAAAATCAGTCTGAGCGTGACGTCGGGCGCTGCGTAGCCAGTGCAAATTGATTTGTTCCTTTTGGCTATAAAAATGATCTGATCTGATCCAGATTCAGCAATCTAATAGATATGGTCATTATCTATGATTCTGCGTTTTTAGTTTTCTCAAATCTGCAATATTGTGGATGCCACAGATTTTCGCCCTTTGTGGGCAGTGACATATCACAGAAGTCTGGATCCAAAACATCGTTGCTCTAGCTCTTATAGTCTTTGAGCATTAGGCGCTGAAGGGGACGGACAGACGGACAGACGGACGGACGGACAGACGGACAGACAGACAGGGCTCAATCGACTCGGCTATTGATGCTGATCAAGAATATATATACTTTATAGGGTCGGAAACGATTCCTTCTGGACGTTACACACATCCACTTTTACCACAAATCTAATATACCCCAATACTCATTTTGAGTATCGGGTATAAAAATATGTGAAAGCTGGAGCAAATTAAAACGAAAACGAAACGTTTTGGCTGAAAACGTAATCCGCAAAAGTAAATGAAAAACGGAGCCTGCCTGATTAATCAATTATTTCCGAGCCATATTTGAGGTTTATAAAAAGATTATTTATAAAGAAGGCACATCATTTTAAGTTAATGTGTCTGTAGCGCCATTTGGCGTATAATAATTGTTATTAGGATCGTATTTTATGAAGTCTAGTGTAAGTTAGGCTAGGGCAAATCGGGAGCGCAATAAAAGCTCGCTCTCTCGCTCTTGGCGAATTCGCCCCGCTTTGCCACGAATGCTATGAAAACGAACGCACGCACTCCTTTTTTTTCGTCGTCGTAAAATACAAATTTGCAGTCTCTTTATTTAAAAAAACTATTCTAAATTTTCATGGCGCCCCCGGGTGGACTTGCAAATTAAACGTATTAATTAAAACTGGAAGGCAAAAGTGACAGTGACACAGTGGGGAATAGATCAATAGCCAAAATCTATTATACCTACATGTACATGCATATGTGCTGCAGCTAAATTGCCAAATTGACCGCGACGTGTGTGCAAAGAATTCAACAAACAAAACTAAAAATCACCGCGTCGGTCGTGCAATACCCTGTCTGCAGCTATATACAAAAGGAGACACATATACCATCTACCCAAGAAGATCCAAGTGGAGCATCCAGTATAAGAAGAGGAGAGTACAGCACCTGGAATTTCCTATCTTCCCAAGAGGTATTTGTGCAAAAAATTGAAAGCTCGAGTGAAGACGAAAAGATTAAAAAACTCGCAATTATTGTCTTGTGCTGAAACAATTGCACCTCGCTTTCAATTCTTGGCACATACGTATGACATAGTAGAGCTAGATTGCATGCTGTAGTTAGAGTTGAGCATATATATTAATACATAGATACATACATATGTACATCTAACCCTCTTGGACGCAATAACTACACATATACATAACTCATTTTTACTGCAATCGCTGTCGCCCCTTTCCCCTTTCTCGTTTTCGTTGTGTCAAATATATGTATAGTTGGGTCGTTGGCCAAGCACGCGTACCAATACGCAGCTGAAGCGGTGAATTTTTTCGTCTCGCTTTCGCTCCTCACCGTTGCTTATCGTTGTTCTTTTGTTAGGCGCGCTTGATCCAAACCAAACACCAAGTGACGCGCTACCCTGTTTTCGTCGGTTATATTCGTTTGGTGTCAGTAGGATCCAACTATCAATTAAGACAAAGTCATGCTTCGCAAATCAATTTAGCGTCGATCGTTGTCGGTGCACACGTATACACAACATCCATTCTTCAGAACTACAGCGGTGAAATTTTTCGTTTTCGCTTGTCACCATTGCTGTTCGTTGCTATTCTTGTGTGGTTTTCGTGTACGCGCCAGCCAAGCGACGCTCTAGCCTAAATTTGTCGGGTATATTGGTTTTCACCTCGTTTGGTGAGTCAATATTTTTCGTTGTGAAAAAGGTAACCCCAATTTATGTGATTTCAAAAGTAAATCGGTAAACTTTGTAATAGTGATAATCGGAGACTGGCTGAATAATTAATAAATATAAGTTTTTGATCCGCCGTGCAGTCTTCTTGGTCGTCAAAGCGCCAGGAGGCTGATATAGAGTCCTTGTTCATGTCACTATTCCTCGCCACTGGGGCCGCTGATAACACACCATCCCCGCTGTCTATGGCGGGTATGCTATAGGCTATGTCAATGTCGAAGTGTCCATAGCTGGACAAGAGGCTCACTTTGAGTCATTTGCCACCGAACGTTTGATGCTGTGACTTCTGCTTTCGATCTGGAAAAAGTTAAAAAATGATCAGGGGATCTGCTAATCCTCCTTACAAAGTTAATTTAATGCGTGATCGGGTCATAGTCCATGGCACGGCACATGTGTAATCATATTTGGGAATGCCAGAAATTCTTCAGTTACAAAGGTTCAGGGTTAACTGGTCCGAAAAGCGGGGGAAGAATATTTTCTGGGGGCCGACAATCGAGCTCCTCTTCGCTGCTCCTTACCTCTAGATCCATTCCCGAGTCGTTGAACAGCTGAGCGTGCTTTATTTAGCTTCATCGTGTCGACCTATTGAACAGATACGTCTGCAAGATGCGCGTCATGATTTTCCTTTAGTCCAGTTGTTTTCGTAATCAAAAGAGTATATCACATTTCGAAGGCAGTGAATCGATTTCTTTGAAATATATGATTTTGAATCGTTTCTACAATATTTACATTTTGCTAATGGTAACGGCTATGGCTACTGTCCCCACTCGTTCCAAATGGGGGGCTGCAAGGCCCTTTCATTCAAATTCAAAATCCGCCTGCTGTGAAATTGCAGTGAAACAAGGTATGTTCGAATGTTCACCAAGGTATTGTCTGTTTTTTCCCATGAAAATTACTGCTCATTTTTTTCGTTGCAGGGGAGAGCAGCAGTGTGACCGTCTAACCCTCCGAAATACCGCAAATATACCGATGAAAAACCAAACTTATCCCATTTAAGCGCCATTTATTTAAACAATATAATAACTTGAGTTAAACCACTAACCACACTGTATGGTTAGTGTTTAATCCGCGGAAAATAATACTGTTTGTAAATTATTTTTGTAGATCCATCCTATCCTTCCCCTTTACTTGCAAAAAAAACCACGATATCTTCCACCATCTATGCTGAACTACTTCAGTGGAGTTTATTTTAGTACAAGCTGGTCGATAATGGGTTAATCGTTCTCTGTCCAATCATATTCCTCGATTTTGACCGACACCCCTAAACACATAATTTTATCTGATTGATGAATAACTTTTCTACAAGATTGGCCAATTTTGAGGACGCCTTTGTATTGTATTGTTTATAAAATAATATTTAAGCAAAAAAGGTTAAAGCATAAAACGTAAATGAGCATAATTACTTTAATTAGTATTAAAACTCTGTTTTCCAAGCTGATTTAAATCATTACTAATTCAATTTACTATTTCAAATAGAGACTGTTTCGGTAATATATACTTGTAAAAACAATAATAAAATCTAAAATATGAATGCTTCAATGCTAAAAGAGATCTTAGTTGGTAAACATTCCCCGAATGTAAACAAAGTTCGGTTAAAATTCTCGACCAACGTCGTAAAAAGTCGCTCGATTTCTCGCTCCCCCCGCCGTCTAGCAAGGTGTATAGATCGCTCTCATCCTCCCACTCCCACTCTTCCTCGCTATCTTCCTCCCACTCGTCCGCGCTGACTTCATATGACATTTTATAGTGGATAATCAAATTCGATGTCGTATGACACTGCTGGAAAAATATCAGTATAGTTCGGAGCGTCCGGAGTTAAACACACAAAAATAAAATTTAAAATTTTTAGAAATATTTATTTTGGATTAATTTATTCAAATAAGTTTAAGCTTAAAGTGATTCGTTTTTTATACCCGATACTCAAAATGAGTATTGGGGTATATTAGATTTGTGGTAAAAGTGGATGTGTGTAACGTCCAGAAGGAATCGTTTCCGACCCTATAAAGTATATATATTCTTGATCAGCATCAATAGCCGAGTCGATTGAGCCCTGTCTGTCTGTCCGTCCGTCCGTCTGTCCGTCTGTCCGTCCCCTTCAGCGCCTAATGCTCAAAGACTATAAGAGCTAGAGCAACGATGTTTTGGATCCAGACTTCTGTGATATGTCACTGCTCCAAAAATATTTCAAAACTTTGCCCCGCCCACTTCCGCCCCCACAAAGGGCGAAAATCTGTGGCATCCACAATTTCGACGATAGGATAAAACTAAAAACACAGAATTGTAGAAGATGACTATATCTTCTAGAGTGCAAAATCTGAACCAGATCGTATAATTATTACAGCCAGAATCACGAAAAGAATTTCACTCTTTCTCGCTCTGTCTCACTCTAACACACAGGTTTCATGGTCGGTTTTGCCAATTGCAAAATATGAGTTCAAGGATCTCAGAACCTATAAAAGCCAGAGCAACCAAATTTGGTATCCACACTCCTGTGATATCGGACCTTGATAGTTTCGTGTCAAAATTGCGCCACACCCCCTTCCGCCTCCGCAAAGGACGAAAATCTGGGGCGTCCACAAATCTCTGAGACTATTAAGGCTAGAGCAGCCAAATTTGGTATCCACACTCCTGTTAGATCTCACTATAAAACGTATATCTCGAAATTTCGTCCCACCCCCATCCGCCCCCACAAAGGACGAAAATCTGTGGCATCCACAATTTTGAAGATACGAGAAAACTAAAAAAGCACAATCATAGAGAATGACCATATCTATGAGATTGCTGAATCTGGATCAGATCGGATCATTTGTATAGCCAAAAGGAGCAAAACAATTGGCAGTGGCTACGCAGCTATGCGTTCGCCCTCTCTATCTCCCTCTCTCTCTATCTCTCTGCCCTGAAAAAAATAAAAACAACCCCCGGCAATGCAAGCCCTAACTGCTGGCAGGCGATGTCTTCTTCTTTGTTTTACGCTCAACGTTCTGACCAATACCCCTTTACCCGATGCCCCTCTCTCTTCAAACAAGCGCACCGCGGTGTCTGCTTGTCCATGTCTCAGTTCAATCACCCCCTCCCACATTAACAAATCAATCTGTCCATTTGCCTACAAAGAGACTAAATAGAGAGAGACACACAGCATGCCCAGCAATATCACTTGTACAAAGAGGAAGAGCAAGAGCAATGAACATAAATATGTAAATAAATAAATAAATAAATAAACATTATATAGTATGTGTATATGCAGCTGTTTGAATGAGCCGTTATGGTTAGGGAGTGGAAGGGGGACCAGCGAATGCAAGTGTGAAACTCATATATGTAAATGCCTATAGAAAGAATGAGAATTGTCTGTAAAAAAAACCGCGAAATCTAAACACCAGGGGCTCTCTCACTCTTTCCGCAAATCAAAAAGAGGGAGAGAGCATCACCCAGGCCCAGGCAATTGGTAAACAATTTGTTAACCGTTACAGTAAGGGAGGGGGACACGAAAATGTTTTTACTCCAAATATGCGTATGGAAGAAATGAGAAAAAAGCCGCTCCATTTTTTTGCGTTATTTGAGTTATTCTCTCAGTTCTCTGTCCCACACAGACAAGTGTTCTCTCAATAGAGCAAATATCCATACATACAAAAGCTGAAAATGTCAAACAATGTGACGTCATCACCACAGCTGCTCTCTTTCAGCGATTATCATACGGCACCTCATTGGTGAATTCACTTTCTATGTCTATTTGGAAAACATGAATTCAATTGTCCGTTTGTTCCGCAAGCTTCTCTGCCCCACTCAGAAAAGAGTTCTCCCAACTGTCTGTTCACATCCTTACACATTTACATATGGATGCAAGTGTCTTTATTAACAAGATGACGTCATCACCACACTTGCTGTCTTTCGGCGATTATCATACGCCTTATTCGTGCATTCACCATGTAAGAGTCTTTCCGCATGCTTTGACTGCGTTCTCTCTTTTTTGAGTGACTCACTCGTAAAAAGACCGCGAAATCTCAATAGGCTGTGTTTTGGTGGGACCAGTTGATATCGAGCCAGGCAGAGCGATAGAGACTTTTTTCCGATTACTGATTTCGAATTAAACCCATTCAAACTAGTTTAGCTTTTAACTTATTAAATAAAAGTAGTGCTTGCTTATTAAGGTATAGGGCCTTAGTTTTTCTGCGCCGATCGTTAGTTAGAAACTAATAACAGTTGCTAACTTTCGTCGTTGCTTCGCGCGCTTTTCGGTGCCTCTGCTGGCGTCACTGGAGGCTGAGGCCGGACGTCGCTGCCTGCATAGCGGCTGAGGACGGACGTCGCTGCTGCGCTCGCCAGGGGACGTCGCTGCCACCGTTTGCTGACGCTTTGGGAAGTTAAAAGTTAATTTACATTAATTATATATTATATATATGTATATTATATATTATATATATATTTTATATATATTATATATTATATATATATAATTATAGTTTTATAATATATATACATATACAAATATATATTATATTGTATTTCATTATTAGTTATATTATTATTACTATTATATGTATATATTATATTCTTACTATATAGTTTTTCTTATTTTTCTTGTTTAATTATATTTTACATACATTTTGTCATGCCTCGTAGGCTATCTGCTTCTCAGCAGTCTCAGAGACGCAAATTGAGAAACAGATCAAATAGAGATAGAAATTTAGGAAATTTAGAAAATATCGAGTTGATTGAAAATAGGGAACTTGTAATAGCTGCACCCCCTGAGTTCGTTGAACCAGTTAGAAACCAAGAGCTAGAGACGGAAGGACTAAATCAAGAGACTGCTTGGCAGGTTTCCGGTGTAGGTCAGGAAGAGCAGGCAGCCGTCGCTGGCGAGCAGGTAGAGAATGCACAGAATAGACGACAAGTGTCCGTGCGTCAGTCCGTACGTTTACGGAACCAACATGTAGAGAATATAGAAGAAAGAGTAGAATTGAGAACACGACAGGGGCAAGTGGTCAACACTGAGCGTCGGTTCAAACGCAGAAGGAGCCAAAGGTATAGGGCTACAGAGCAGGCACAAAATACCGCCGAACATGTACTGAGACGAACAGACTCTCGCATTAGACATGAGGAGCAAGTGGCCGATACTGTGCGTCGGTCCAGACGTAGACAGGACTCGGAATATAGGGCACGAGAGCAAGAACAAAATACAGGAGAACATATAGTTAGAAGAACAGATGCACAGATTAGACATGAGGAGCAAGTGGCCGATACTGTCGATACCGTCGGTCCAGACGGAGACAGGACTCGGAATATAGGGCCCGAGAGCAAGAACAGAACACTGTATATCATATAGTTAGGCGAACAGACGCACAGATTAGACACGAGGAGCAAGTGGCCGATACTGTGCGTCGGTCCAGACGGAGACAGGACCCTGACTATAGGACAAGAGAGCAGGAGCAGAACACTGTAGAACATATAGTTAGGCGAACAGACGCACAGATTAGACACGAGGAGCAAGTGGCCGATACTGTGCGTCGGTCCAGACGGAGACAGGACTCGGAATATAGGGCACGAGAGCAAGAACAGAATACAGGAGAACATTTAGTTAGGCGAACAGACGCCCAGATTAGACATGAGGAGCAAGTGGCCAATACTGTGCGTCGGTCCAGACGTAGACAGGACTTGGACTATAGGACAAGAGAGCAAGAACGGAATACAGAGAGGCGACAACGCATACGTTTAAATAATGAAAGGAGACGCATGTTAGAAAGAGATCAGGATAGACTTCGCAGGGTCCAAGAAAGGAGCTTAGTAGATCGTAGGCGTATCTCGCGAGCGCGAGACACTCTGGCACGCCAAGCTGCTCGTGCTGCAGCACGACAGTTAGAAATTGACGCTGCCAGAACCGCTAGTCAAAGAGTTAGCCAATATAGGAGCGATAGCAGCAATAGAGTTGAGCAAAATTTAAGAAACGCCTCCCGAATGCAGCAGGAACGAGCAAATATCTCCCAGGAAGATAGGGCTCAGATAGAACCCAGAATTAGGCTTAGTGGCCTAGAAGCTCTGAAAGTAGTTTATAACAGGAATGTAAAGCTGGGTCCTGATCAGGTTTGCCTTTCTTGCAAAGGCCTGTGGTTCCCCAAACAAATTTGTAAGATTCCTCGCGTCCTTTTAGAAAGTGATTGCGAGTTTAGTGCTGAAATTTTCGCTCTTGAAAGCCTTTTAGAATTCCCTTCTGATTGCCCAACATTAAAATTCTGCAGAACATGTCATAGCAACATTAAGAAGCGTATAAAGCCTAAGCTTTTCTTCAATGAATTAGATTTCCCCACGCTGCCCGACTGCTTGAAGGGGCTTACTCCATTAGAGGAACGACTGATTTCTCCTCGACTTCCATTTATGATAATTAAGCCTATATTGCCTGGGGGGCGAGGTCAAAATTCCATTAAAGGGGCAGTGGTAAACGTCCCTATTTCGGTAAGCGATATCGTGAAGGAGCTTCCACGAGCTTTCCATGAAGCCCAGGTAATTCAGCTCCACCTCAAACGCAGAAAAGAGTATCTTCATGCTTTCATGGCTGAAACCATTAGACCTTCCAAAATTTTTGAAGCACTTCGTTATTTAGTTACCACAGATTTGTATAAAAAGCATAATGTTGTAGTTAACGAGCAATGGATCTCTGGTTTCACATCCGATATTGTTCCATTCGTAGCATCTCAAGCAGACGCAGCCTTTTTAGAAAGTATGCAGAATAGAGATAGGAATGTAGATACGGAGCCGGCCCATCCCGACGAGGAAGTAGAAGCCGAAGAGCTCAACCCTGGAGGTCAGGAAACTCTGCTTGAAAACAACATACCATTTGATGATAGGATTATCAAAATCGCACCAGGTCAAGGCCAACGACCTCTCGACATGATTCTAGACATTGACTCGGAAGAGTTATCCTTTCCCACTATTTATGCAGGCGTCAAAAGACAATCTTCGCAAAGTTTTACAACCATTGTTAGATCAGAGCTTCGAAATGTAGATAGGAGAGGTTGTAGAACTGACAAACTATTCTTCAATTATAAGAAGTTAGAACTCATTAAGATTCGAAATAATATTTCAATCTGCTTACGTAAGCGGAGCACTTCCAGTGCAGTAACGGCAGCTAACGCTCTTAATGAGAATTTCATAGGGGGGCTTATTAACCACGATGAGGGATATAGGGTTCTTCGCGATATTCGATCGTCTCCGGCTCACTGGGAGGATGAAAAGAAGAAGGTTATGGCCATGATTCGTCAGTTCGGCCTGCCGACTTTTTTCATTACTCTGTCTGCTGCTGAAACGCGGTGGCCAGAGTTGCTTGTTTTGCTCAAAAAAAACGTAGATAGGGAGATCATTAGCGAAGAAGAAGCAATGAATCTACCCTACACCGAAAAGGAGCGTCTTATCAGGGCAGATCCAGTTACTTGTGCTAGGTATTTCGATTATAGGTATCGCGAGATTTTAAAAGTTATGAGGAATCGGGAGGGCATTTTCGGGGAAAACTTCGTCATCAAATATTATTGGCGTGTTGAATTCCAACAAAGAGGTTCCCCCCATATTCACGGCATGTTTTGGCTGAAAGATGCCCCAGCAGTGGACTTAACCAGTACAGAGTCAATTTCAACAGTTATAGCCTTCATTAACAAACATATTACAGTAGATGTCACAGACTCTGAATTAGCTCCGTATGTTGAATACCAAAAGCATCGGCATAAGGACATGTCATGTCTTAAAAAAGCCAATAAAAGTGGAAAAAAAGTTTGTAGATTCGGTATTCCATACCCTCCAATGCCCCAAACGGAGATATTGAGTCCACTGCCAGAGGAAACTCCGAACCTTGATTTTCACCAAGGAAATTTTAAGAAAATTCAAGACCTACTGAATTCTGATCAATCCTCTGATATGATTGATCACTTGAGCATATTTGAGAACTTTCTTTCGCACGAACAAGTGAGCCTCAATTACGAGGACTACAAATATGCAATTTCTTCTGGTTTAAAGAAACCACACATTTTTCTAAAAAGGTCATTTGCTGAAATTTGCATTAATGCTTATAATAAACACATCATTTCAATGCAAAGGGCCAATATGGATATCCAATACATTTTGGACCCTTATGCATGCTGTAGCTATATAATAAATTATATAAATAAAACCCAAAGGGGTATTTCAAAGCTTATGCGCGAGGCGGCAAAAGAAGTTCAAGGGGGCAATTACACGATTAGACAAAAGCTACAGCATATTGGTCACAAATTTATTTCTGGCACTGAGATATCTGCTCAGGAAGCCGTATATTGTTGTCTAGGAATTCCGTTGTCCGGAACTAGCAACAAATGTGTTCAAGTAAATACTTTCCCTCCAGAGCAACGAGTTCGAATGCTCAAATCCACAAGCATCCTACAAAATATGCATCAGGAGTCCAATGACATATTCGTCAAAGGATTGCTGGAGCGGTATGAACAAAGACCAACTGATCTTGAGGGCCTGTGTCTAGCCGATTTTGCAGCAAATTATGAATTTTCTAAAAACGGGAAAAGAACCTGCCAAAATAGAGATGATGAAGAGGACGAAGAAAATGAGGCACAAGTAGAAGTTTTTATCCCTCTCCGCGATAATAGTGGTTTTATTAGGGAAAGAACTAAGCCGTCCATTTTAAAATATATGAGGTTTAATATAAATACAGATAGGTCAAACTATTTTAGAGCATTAGCTATGCTGTTTTATCCGTGGAGAGATGAAGAGAAAGATTTAGTGAGCGTAAATTGCGAGGATCTTTATAATAATCATCAGGAGTTGGTAAATTCAAATTTCCAAAAATTCAATGCATTAGGAGATTTGGAAGACGCGCTTAGGAGGGCCATGGAAGCCGAAGAGAATAGGGAGGAAGGTGAAGAGGTAGTTGATGAGGCGATTGCTGAGGAGTTTAGGGCTTTAGCGATTCCAGAAATAAGTTCCCAGATAAATGTTTTGAACTTGAATGACCAGGCAGCGGATCAAGATAGAAGTATTCGATTAATTAAGCTTCCTCCTATTGTTTCCCTTAATATTTTAGCTAATTTGATTAGATCGCTTAATTTGAAGCAAAAAACCTATCTCACCCATGTTCTGCATAATGTGAGAAATAAGGCAGTTTTTTATGAGTTTGTAGGTGGCGGCGCAGGCGTCGGCAAGAGTAGAACCATATCTACCATTTTTCAGACCATTTCCCAGGAGTTTAATCGTAGACCAGGATCTAACCCAGAAACTGTTAAAGTTCTGCTGTGTGCTCCCACAGTAAAAGCTGCATTTGGTATTGGAGGTGCCACACTTCACTCAATGTTTTCTTTACCTCTCAATCAATCCAACCATGCTTTTAAACAATTGGGTCCAGATTTGTTAAATACCTTGCGTTCAAGATTTATTGATCTTAAAATTCTTATAATTGACGAAATTTCTATGGTCGGTGAAAAAATGTTTTCATATTTGGATATGCGTCTAAAACAAATATTTTCAAGGCCCGAGAGTCCTTTCGGTGGCATTTCTGTTATCGTGTTTGGCGATCTAAGGCAGTTATGTCCAGTAGGTGATCGTTGGATATTCAAATCCTCATCAGGAGCGCATAATCCATACAGTGCGATAGTTGGCTCTAGTCTCTGGGATGGCTTCAAGTTTTTCGAACTTACAGAGATAATGCGACAGCGAGATGACCAACCTTTTGCAACCGCACTAAATAACATGGCATCGGCCGTAATGACGTCAGAAGATATTCAATTGCTTAGGGACCGAATAGTTCACGGCAGTGAAGCACCAACAGATGCGATCCACTTATTTTATAGCAATAGCGAGACAGATAAGTACAATAAGGAGAAGCTATCATCGATTATGACTGCAGAATATACTTCAATAGCTTTAGACTCCATCAAAGCCGAGCATCTTAACCCCGACATCAAAACAAAATATCTGGACTCTGTTAAGAGTTTCAAAACTTCGAATACACAAGGCTTGTGCACTTCATTGGTTCTCAAAACCACGGCTAAATATATGATGACAGTCAATGTAGATACATCAGATGGTCTTGTTAACGGAGCCACTGGTGTTTTAATGCAGATAGATCTCAGCTCATCCAATACTCCCGAACTTCTTTGGATACATTTTCTCGAGGAAAGCGTAGGAGTTAACGCACGGTCAAAGCGCAGCCATAGTAACGAATCTTCTTGGACCCCAGTTCAGAAAACTACAAAAAGTTTTCAATACCATCAAAATGAACAAGTTACTATTGACCGAAAACAGTTTCCGATTGTAGCTGCTGAAGCTATAACTATTCATAAGAGTCAGGGAGCAACATACAGCAAAGTGGTCGTCCACACTTCATCCAATATGCAAAAAGAAGCATTGTATGTAGCTTGTAGTAGGGCCACCAGTGCGAACGGACTTTATATCGTTGGACCACTCATTCCTTCGAGACCTTGCGTTCCGCTAAGTTACTTCACACCCACTTCGATTGTTTACTCAATCCGTCCGAATTAAATATTTTCTTCCATAATACGGAAAGCTTGCACTGCCATTTTATCGATGTCTGTTCTGATCAGCTAATGCTCAAATCTTCTATTTTGTGCTTCGTTGAGGCTTCCACATACTCTAATGAAGCTTATAATATTCCTGGCTTTTCCACAGCAGTGCGGTTAGATTGCCAGTCCGTAGCCAGCGGAGCTAGACCGAAAAGAGGCATTCTAATATTCGTTAGGAATGAACTTTTGAATCATTGTAGTATTATTGAAAGTAATCGATATTATGCGGATTCCGGGAACTTAGCATCTCCAGTGTTCGAGTATGCTTTGTTTAAGTACAAATCTGTCGGTTTTATTGTTATTTACAGAACCCCCACGTATCCGTTGCGAAAGATCGAAGCAGAATTTGAGGTCTTATTTCAACGGCATCCATTTTTAGATAGAAATTCCGTAGTGTTAGGAGATTTTAATTTATGCCTTCGTACCCTTTCAGGTTGCTGTAAGAAAATTTATGAATTCCTTTCAGAAAGGAATTGTAGGTCATTGTTAGATTTGAACTCGTCCACAACCAATTGCGATACGCATATTGACTGGGCGTTTTCAAACATTTCCGATAGCAGGGCCACCGCGCGCACCTTTGAGACTATCTATAGTTATCATAGTGGAATTTTAGTTAATGTTAGAGAGGCAGAAGACTAAACTTTTTGGTAATCAGGCATTAGTGTAAATATTTAATATTTTGTATTATTTAGCCGTATTCTGAATTATATTAATTCTTTAGTCTTTACCTTTGTTAAACCTTTTTTATTTTTATCCGTTTTATTATTTTGTTAATTAAGTTAAGGTTGAAATAGTTTTATTATTAATCATTTCTATGTATGTATATAGGTATTCTTGTTAGTTTAGATATTTTTTATTTTTTATAAAGGATTGGAATCCTTTTTTTAAATTTTTGGGGAATATGGAGCTTAAAAATGCTTTTAAAAGCAGCTCAAGTCGACTCGTAGGTCCCCAAGATTATATTTTGGCTAGAGTGACCCCATTGCATCGTGATGGCCTCCCCGTGGTGTTCCCTGGGTACCAATTTAATGTATTAAATTGGGAGCTAATTCGAGCGGCGTTTACGTATAAAATATATTTTATAAATTACATTCATGTATGTAGATCATAAGCTCACGTATATACTGACTGAGTACCGGGTATAAAGTAGAGCCGCGGCCTTTGCCGCGGCTCACAACGTTCCCCTCGTTTAGTTTAGAAAGAAAGCTCAGCAATAATAAAACATTAAAAAAAAATAATGTAAAGTTCATGCATGAATATAAAAACTTAGGACATATGGTAGAGTCCAAAGAAGATGGGAAATATTATTTACCCCATCAAGGAGTCCTAAGAGATTCCAGTCTAACGACAAAGCTGAGGGTGGTTTTCGATGCTTCAGCAAAAACCACAAACAATAAAAGTTTAAATGATATCATGTGGGTTGGACCACGAGTCCAAAAAGATGTATTCGATATTATGGTGAAATGGCGTAAATGGCCATTTGTAATATCGGCGGACATTGAAAAAATGTACCGGCAAATTAATGTTGATAAAGACGATCAACAATATTTGCATATAATTTGTAGAGATAATCCAAACGAAAAGTTAAAAGATTATAAACTTACAACCGTTACGTACGGTACAGCTTCAGCACCCTACTTAGAAACCAGGGTTGCAATAGCAGATAATTGCAAAAATCAAGCAATTAGGGAAATCATAAAGAATGATTTTTATATGGACGACCTGATGACAGGTGCCGACACGATACTGGATGCTAAAAAGCATGTAAAGGAAGTTACCGGGAGTTTAATAAGGTTGGGTTTAACTTATGAAAGTGGATAACAAATATCCCATAAATTATAGAAGGCATTAGAGATGACCAAGAAAATAAAGTATTAACCATTGAGGAGAATGAATCCGTCAAAACATTAGGACTACAATGGGAACCGGTTAAAGACGAGTTTAGGTTCCACTATGAACCAATTAGGCTGGTTGTCTCCAATGACACTTTTCGGTAAATTGTTTATTCAAAAACTTTGGCTAGCAGACAAAAATTGGGATGAAGAATTATCAGAACAGGATACTCGGGAATGGAATTCGTTTAAAAATAGTTTAACAGAGTTAGAGAGATGGCTAAATTCTCATCACAATAAGTCGATGCAAATTCATGGGTTTGCCGATGCATCCGAAAAGGCTTATGCTGCCGTAGTGTATGCCGAGGTAGATAGTTCTACAATTATAATAGCCAGCAAAGGCAAAGTTAATCCAAAGAAGAATCGGAAAACTATTCCAAAATTAGAACTTTGTGCAGCACATCTTCTGGCAAATTAATTCAACGGGTGAATGAAAATGAAGTAGCGGTTGGAAGTAATGTAGAGTGTTAAGCCTGGAGTGATTCTACTATTACTCTAGCCTGGATAAAGAATGGAGACAATAAAGACAAGTTTATCAGGCGTCGAAACTGACGAAAGTAAGAAAGATTAAGGAAATTTAAATGGGGACACGTTAGAACTGAAGACAATCAAGCAGATGTAGCATCAAGGGGCATTAGTGCAGATAAGCTAAAAGATTTTAAGATTTGGTGGAAAGGGCCTCAATGGTTGGCGAAATCTAAGGAAACAATGGCCAAAAGAGGAAATTGAAGGAAAATTTAGTTGTTGGCACAACAATGGTAATAGCAAAAAATACTAATAACATTTTTTGTGAATTATTACAAAAATATTCGTGTATGCATAAACTAGAAGAGTCATTGCATATGTATTGAGGTTTATTCAAATCAAAACCAAAAAGAAAGAATTTCCTTCATTTTTGACAGTGAAGGAGATTAAGAGCGCCAAAGTATTAATAGTAAAACACAACAAGCTATCCAATTCGGTTCCGAAATAGCTAGCCTAATTAATAAAAAGGAAATAGAAACAAAAAATAAACTATTAAGCTTAAATCCGTTCTTAGATAAAGACGGATTGTTACGAGTTGGAGTTAGATTGCAAAACTCCAACGCGGAATTTGAGGTTAAACATCCCTTGATTTTAGATAAGTGTCACTTGACGTCTTTAATTATCAAGACTGCACATAAAGAAACATTGCACGGTGGAATTAATCTGATGCGAAACTATATCCAGCGAAAGTTTTGGATATTTGGGCTAGAAATTGCTGAAAAGAAAAAACTTAAAGAGTGTGTCACCTGTGCTAGGTATCGACAGAATACTGCAGAACAAATTATGGGAAATCTGCCGAAACACAGAGCTACAATGTCGCACCCCGTTTACAAATACAGGTGTAGACTTCGCCGGGCCTTACCATATCCGATGCTCTAAAAACCGGGGGCAGAAATCCTATAAGGGATATATTGCCGTATTCGTATGCATGGCGACAAAAGCTATTCATTTGGAAGTAGTCAGCGATCTTACTTCAGATGCATTTCTAGCTGCACTTAGAAGATTTTTTCAAGAAGAGGAAAATGTGCATAAATTTTTTCCGATAATTGAACCAACTTTGTGGGAGCTTCGCGCAAATTAGACGAGGAATACCAAAAGCCCTCAAAGACAACATAAAAGTGGTTCCAATATTAGAAAGAGAACAGATCGAGTGTCATTTTATTCCCCCGGCAGGACCTCACTTCGGAGGTATTTGGGAAGCTGGGGTAAAATCGGTGAAATATCACTTAAAAAGGTAATTGGGGACAATAATTTAACCTATGAGGAAATGGCAACTCTATTATGTCAAATTGAAGCGGTACTAAATTCACGCCCTTTGTATACAGCTTACAAATGATATTGACGATCTGGATGTATTAACACCAGGTCATTTTATAATTGGAAGGCCAATATTTGGCCAGATTGAGACAATTTCAGAGGAAAAATCGGGAATCTGGATAGATGGAGATTAATTCAGAAATGAAAAGAGAATTTTGGATTAAATGGAAAGAAGATTATTTGCACACACTGCAACACAGAAATAAATGGAAAATAGGAATGCAGAATATTAAACAGGACAGATTGTATTAATTAAAGATGAAAACCTGTCACCCAGCTAGATGGCCCTTGGGAAAAATAGAAGAAATACATAAAGGTAGGGACGATAGAGTCAGAGTAGTAACTATAAACATCAAGACGGGTTGATATAAACGGACCTATAACTAAAATTTGTCCATTAGCTGGAATTGAGTCAGAAGAGCAAGACTCAGGAATGACTCCAAAGAGACCAGAAGTACTCGTAGTAGTAAAGGTAAATTCAAATTGCGTGGTGAGGAAGATAGCAGAGACATGATCATTTGGGTCGAATTAGAAAGGGCAGGGTAGTTGGCTCTTCCAAAGTTCCAGTAAACACTAATGCTAGAATTCAATGTAGTAACTCAAATCAAGAACTAATTGATCTTCCGCAACAAGGAATTTTAACAATCATAAATGGTTGTACTGTGCGAACCGATGACAAAATACTAGTACCTCATCACAGTATTTAAACAGAAAGCTACGAGCCAATTTCATCCTTTATATAAGTAATATAAGTAAAATACCAAAAATTGTTTGGAATCCATTAACAGTACCATTAATTAACCATACAGAAGAAATGGATAAGTTAAGAGACGAAATAAAATTGTTAAAAGACTTAAAAGGACTTAAGTTCCATCATTTATCTGGACATGCGGCATTGATTATCGGAATCATAATAATGATAATATTAATAATCTATGCCATAAGAAGAATTAAAGTAGCACGAAGACTGCAAACGATAGCACTTCCCTACCCACTGTAATTGACTGTAAATGATTATCTGTACTTGTAATTATAGCTATAAAGAAAATATACACAAAAAGGTTCACAAGAATCAAAATACAAAACAATGCCACTTTCGGCCCTTTGCAGAATGTTCCAACATGAACATATTATCGTCAATACAATGCCACTTTCGGCCCCTTGCAGAATGTTTAAACATAAATAGATTATTGTACACATTCACTAATGTAACAACACCGATCTCTAAAGAAATCACATAAAGTGGACAAGATATGACTGCACTGGTGTAAACAGAGATCTGTAACCCATTAATACGACAACAAAACACAAGTGGAGAAAACACTTAACAAATGCGGTCCTAAAATAAAACTAATGTAAGCATGTACTCAAATAGACACCCTCAGTAAAGTGTATCCTCTGCGTAGGTCTAACGATAATTATAGACTACCAAATTGTACCTCCTATCTCATTGTCAAATCACATATAATGCTCTGATTTTAAGAATAAAATTTAGTTTGAATTTACAACTCAACTCGCAAATGTCTAGAGGTCTTAAGGTCTTAACACTGGCCAAATCAAAGGCTATCATTCGGGGCGCATAGCTGATAGAAATGGGGTCTTCGGTGACGGCACAGGCTAGTGAAACGCGTCATCGCTTGATCCTTGATGATGGCCATCGCGCAGCCCTACGACTTCACGGATCACAAGTTTTGTGAAGCTGCAGAATGGCCTACAAGTGGCCCATAGGCCAAACCATCTTCAAGATATTCCAGCAAATTTTAACGGTAAATATTAGTTTTCCTTCCAGTCACTCCAACACACAGCCATTGACCATTTTCCAGCCTCAGCCGCGAATCAGACTGGGGAGCGAGGCCTATTGGGGCGCCTGTTTTTATACCACGATTCCTTCTGGACGTTACACACATCCACTTTTACCACAAATCTAATATACCCCAATACTCAATTTGAGTGGCCGAATAGGAACTGCGGCACTAATCAGTGGATTAGTGGAGATCGCAAGCCAACGCTGCGCTGCGACGTGTACCGCTCTCTGCCTAAGGAAGAAGAAGGCGAAGCCATCCGAGCCAACAACCCACCGCCGCGCGCCCCACGCACGGGTTTTCGTGACTCTCGTCGGGGAAGAAAGGGGAGGGTGTAACGAACCCAAGAGGGTTCGCTACAACGCCTCTCCCAACGCCCTATAAAAACCCGGCTACTAAATTGCGACACCTCGCCCAACGTACTACACGAACACCCCCCCTCCACACATAGCCACCGATTGACACGCGCCGTCTTCATGACGCTGACCAAACACACCAGGTTACGCTGACTTCCACCACTCCAGACCAAGCAACCGGCCAGGCGCAGTCTTCCGGGTTCATCGGCTACAAAACGATGACACCGCGGAAGCCCACGACAAGTCCCCAACGGCAAACCCGCCAGCTCGCCAAAAACACGAAGAGACAGAACTAGGTCAACCCGCGATCGCCAGAACGGCGAAGTGCACCCCGACGCGGAAGTGCACTTCTGAACCCGCTGACACAGCGCCCATTGGCGTATAAATAAACGCCGACTGAAAACCAGAAGGAACTTACGCAGAGATCCGGCTCGCAGTACGGTCGTTGTACCAAAACTTACGCAGAGACCCAGTCCGGAGTACAGACGCGGTACCCGAAACCCACCAGAAGACATCGGCGCCCAATTAAAAATAAGTCATTTAAACCGCTAAGAAATACAATAAAGTGTCAAATTTGCAAAGTAAAAACACCCGATTGCGTAAGTTCACCCCAATCAGCCGAGGCACCGACGTCGCCCCACCCCGAGTCCACACGGTCGTTTCATATACACAACGGTAGCAAACGCCCGCCCGAGCCCCGATCCACCTCTCTACGACAGGCCGCCCTCTGACGCCGCCCTTAAGGTTCCAACACATTTCTACAAATTTCTTGTGAACAGACCCCTGGACGTGACTGAGCTTACCTCAGCCTGAAATAGGTCCATCACATCTACATGTCATCTACAGACTCTTGAACTTCAAAGTACAAAGTTACTTTATCGGTAAAAACTCGTGATTATAATAAAGGTCCTCTAAATATTGAAGCAATTATTCTTCCGAAACTGATGAAAGCTTTACCATTAAAGTCTTTCAATATTGATAAAACTAAGTGGCAAGATTATGTGTTGGCAGACCCTAACTTTAACAAACCAAGTAGGGTAGATGTAATAATTGGGATAGATTTGTATACCCATATTTTAAAAGACGGAGTTGTAAAAATGGACGGACTACTTGGACAAAATACAGAACTCGGATGGATTATATCCGGTTGCACCAAATCAAAAGGTGATAAATTTATTGTGGCGGCAACAATTGAAGTTGGGGACTTAGAGCGGTTCTGGGAATTGGAAAGTGAAAAGAATGACGTAGAAAAAGATGTGTGCGAGGAGCATTTCTTGGAAACAACAAGAAGAGATGAGAATGGTAGGTATGTGGTTAAAATACCATTTAAAAAAGAAAAGGATCTAGGAGATTCAAAACCCCAAGCTATAGCGCAGGAAGTTACCCTGGAGTTTAATAAGGTTGGGTTTAACTTATGAAAGTGGATAACAAATATCCCATAAATTATAGAAGGCATTAGAGATGACCAAGAAAATAAAGTATTAACCATTGAGGAGAATGAATCCGTCAAAACATTAGGACTACAATGGGAACCGGTAAAGACGAGTTTAGGTTCCACTATGAACCAATTAGGCTGGTTGTCTCCAATGACACTTTTCGGTAAATTGTTTATTCAAAAACTTTGGCTAGCAGACAAAAATTGGGATGAAGAATTATCAGAACAGGATACTCGGGAATGGAATTCGTTTTAAAAATAGTTTAACAGAGTTAGAGAGATGGCTAAATTCTCATCACAATAAGTCGATGCAAATTCATGGGTTTGCCGATGCATCCGAAAAGGCTTATGCTGCCGTAGTGTATGCCGAGGTAGATAGTTCTACAATTATAATAGCCAGCAAAGGCAAAGTTAATCCAAAGAAGAATCGGAAAACTATTCCAAATTAGAACTTTGTGCAGCACATCTTCTGGCAAAATTAATTCAACGGGTGAAAGTAGCGGTTGGAAGCAATGTAGAGTGTTATGCCTGGAGTGATTCTACTATTACTCTAGCCTGGATAAAGAATGGAGACAATAAAGACAAGTTTATCAGGCGTCGAACTGACGAAGTAAGAAAGATTAAGGAAATTAAATGGGGACACGTTAGAACTGAAGACAATCAAGCAGATGTAGCATCAAGGGGCATTAGTGCAGATAAGCTAAAAGATTTTAAGATTTGGTGGAAAGGGCCTCAATGGTTGGCGAAATCTAAGGAACAATGGCCAAAAGAGGAAATTGAAGAAAAATTAGTTGTTGGCACAACAATGGTAATAGCAAAAAATACTAATAACATTTTTTGTGAATTATTACAAAAATATTCGTGTATGCATAAACTAGAAAGAGTCATTGCATATGTATTGAGGTTTATTCAAATCAAAACCAAAAAGAAAGAATTTCCTTCATTTTTGACAGTGAAGGAGATTAAGAGCGCCAAAGTATTAATAGTAAAACAACAACAAGCTATCCAATTCGGTTCCGAAATAGCTAGCCTAATTAATAAAAAGGAAATAGAAACAAAAAATAAACTATTAAGCTTAAATCCGTTCTTAGATAAAGACGGATTGTTACGAGTTGGAGTTAGATTGCAAAACTCCAACGCGGAATTTGAGGTTAAACATCCCTTGATTTTAGATAAGTGTCACTTGACGTCTTTAATTATCAAGAATGCACATAAAGAAACATTGCACGGTGGAATTAATCTGATGCGAAACTATATCCAGCGAAAGTTTTGGATATTTGGGCTAAGAAATTGCTGAAAGAAAAAACTTAAAGAGTGTGTCACCTGTGCTAGGTATCGACAGAATACTGCAGAACAAATTATGGGAAATCTGCCGAAACACAGAGCTACAATGTCGCACCCGTTTACAAATACAGGTGTAGACTTCGCCGGGCCTTACCATATCCGATGCTCTAAAAACCGGGGGCAGAAATCCTATAAGGGATATATTGCCGTATTCGTATGCATGGCGACAAAAGCTATTCATTTGGAAGTAGTCAGCGATCTTACTTCAGATGCATTTCTAGCTGCACTTAGAAGATTTTTTTCAAGAAGAGGAAAATGTGCATAAATTTTTTCCGATAATTGAACCAACTTTGTGGGAGCTTCGCGCAAATTAGACGAGGAATACCAAAAAGCCCTCAAAGACAACATAAAAGTGGTTCCAATATTAGAAAGAGAACAGATCGAGTGTCATTTTATTCCCCCGGCAGGACCTCACTTCGGAGGTATTTGGGAAGCTGGGGTAAAATCGGTGAAATATCACTTAAAAAGGGTAATTGGGGACAATAATTTAACCTATGAGGAAATGGCAACTCTATTATGTCAAATTGAAGCGGTACTAAATTCACGCCCTTTGTATACAGCTACAAATGATATTGACGATCTGGATGTATTAACACCAGGTCATTTTATAATTGGAAGGCCAATATTTGGCCAGATTGAGACAATTTCAGAGGAAAAATCGGGAATCTGGATAGATGGAGATTAATTCAGAAAATGAAAAGAGAATTTTGGATTAAATGGAAAGAAGATTATTTGCACACACTGCAACACAGAAATAAATGGAAAATAGGAATGCAGAATATTAAAACAGGACAGATTGTATTAATTAAAGATGAAACCTGTCACCCAGCTAGATGGCCCTTGGGAAAAATAGAAGAAATACATAAAGGTAGGGACGATAGAGTCAGAGTAGTAACTATAAAACATCAAGACGGGTTGATAAAACGACCTATAACTAAAATTTGTCCATTAGCTGGAATTGAGTCAGAAGAGCAAGACTCAGGAATGACTCCAAAAGAGACCAGAAGTACTCGTAGTAGTAAAAGGTAATTCAAATTGCGTGGTGAGGAAGATAGCAGAGACATGATCATTTTGGGTCGAATTAGAAAGGCAGGGTAGTTGGCTCTTCAAAGTTCCAGTAAACACTAATGCTAGAATTCAATGTAGTAACTCAAATCAAGAACTAATTGATCTTCCGCAACAAGGAATTTTAACAATCATAAATGGTTTGTACTGTGCGAACCGATGACAAAATACTAGTACCTCATCACAGTATTTAAACAGAAAGCTACGAGCCAATTTCATCCTTTTATATAAGTAATATAAGTAAAATACCAAAAATTGTTTGGAATCCATTAACAGTACCATTAATTAACCATACAGAAGAAATGGATAAGTTAAGAGACGAAATAAAATTGTTAAAAGACTTAAAAGGACTTAAGTTCCATCATGTATCTGGACATGCGGCATTGATTATCGGAATCATAATAATGATAATATTAATAATCTATGCCATAAGAAGAATTAAAGTAGCACGAAGACTGCAAACGATAGCACTTCCCTACCCACTGTAATTGACTGTAAATGATTATCTGTACTTGTAATTATAGCTATAAAGAAAATGTACACAAAAAGGTTCACAAGAATCAAAATACAAAACAATGCCACTTTCGGCCCTTTGCAGAATGTTCCAACATGAACATATTATCGTCAATACAATGCCACTTTCGGCCCCTTGCAGAATGTTTAAACATAAATAGATTATTGTACACATTCACTCATGTAACAACACCGATCTCTAAAGAAATCACATAAAGTGGACAAGATATGACTGCACTGGTGTAAACAGAGATCTGTAACCCATTAATACGACAACAAAACACAAGTGGAGAAAACACTTAACAAATGCGGTCCTAAAATAAAACTAATTTAAGCATGTACTCAAATAGACACCCTCAGTAAAGTGTATCCTCTGCGTAGGTCTAACGATAATTATAGACTACCAAATTGTACCTCCTATCTCATTGTCAAATCACATATAATGCTCTGATTTTAAGAATAAAGTGGCCGAATGGGAACTGCGGCACTAATCAGTGGCCTGGGGAGATCGCAAGCCAACGCTGCGCTGCGACGTGTACCGCCCTCTGCCCGTGGTATATGGATTGCTGGCGTTTGCTGTCCCGCAGGTAACTTAAATATGCGGTAACAGAGCTCATCTTAGAAATTTTTCATAAAGCCAAAGAATAAAGAACAAAAATTCGGAAAAATTACAATAAAAATACTAGTACTAATTATTTGAAATTAAAACGAGGGGGAACGTTGTGAGTTGCTGCGGACACCGCAACTCTACAGTTATACCCGATACTAAGTCAGTATGGCTCTCCTCCGGCAGACGCCGCTAATATTAAACGACACGACAAAGAGTGCGTGCGAGAGAGACAGAAAATCAGTCTGAGCGTGACGTCACGCGCTGCGTAGCCACTGCAAATTGATTTGTTTCCTTTGGCTATAAAAATTATCTGATCTGATCCAGATTCAGCAATCTGATAGATATGGTTGTTATCTATGATTCTGCGTTTTTAGTTTTCTCAAATCTGCAATATTGTGGATGCAACAGATTTTCGTCCTTTGTGTGGGCGGAAGGGGGTGGGGCGAAATTTTGAGATAAAGGTTTTATAGTGAGATCTAACAGGATTGCGGATACCAAATTTGGTTACTCTAGCTTTAATAGTCTCTGAGATTTGTGAATATCCCCAGATTTGCATCCTTTGCGGGGGCGGAAGGGGGTGTGGCGAAATTTTGAAACAAACTCGTCTCGGTCCGATATGTTAGGAGTGTGGATACAAAATTTGGTTTGCTCTAGCTTTTATAGTCTCTGAGATCTAGGCGCTAATGTTTTACTCTAAGCAAATCGGCCTATGCTACCTGTGTGTTAGAGAGAGACAGGGCGAGAAAAAATGAAATTGTTTTCTTGATACTGGCTATAATAATAATACGATCCTGTTCAGATTCTGCAGTCTAAAAGGTTTTCTCGTATCGTCGAAATTGTGGATGCCACAGATTTTCGCCCTTTGTGGGGGCGGAAGTGGGCGGGGCAAAGTTTTGAAATATTTTTGTAGCAGTGACATATCACAGAAGTCTGGATCCACAGAAGTCTAGCTCTTATAGTCTTTGAGCATTTGGCGCTGAAGGGGACGGACAGACGGACAGACGGACGGACGGACAGACGGACAGACAGACATGGCTCAATCGACTCGGCTATTGATGCTGATCAAGAATATATATACTTTATGGGGTCGGAAACGATTCCTTCTGGACGTTACACACATCCACTTTTACCACAAATCTAATATACCCCAATACTCATTTTGAGTATCGGGTATAAAAAGAAAATTTGTAGCTACAGATGTTGCTCGTACGGAGAACAACCTTCAACCAAACTGAGTCCTGGTCGTGGCTTTGCTTTCGATCCGACATATTTCATTCAACTTAAACCTGAGAGACTCCTTCGATTGAGTTTCTTGTGTGTTTGTAATTTAATTTTTTGTATGAAAATTTACATTGGGGCCACGTGCGCCATGTCGCGCTTCCATTAGTTCCGAAGTCTTTCGCGTTGTTGTGCCAATGACTACGCCATCGGATGCGACGATGCCCAGAGATGTGTGGCCGTTGGATACCGCTTTCAACGCATACGACGATTGTCGTATAACCATAAACGATTGGGGAAACTTAAGCTGTTCAACCATTTCTGAAAAAAATAGACATAAAAGTTAAAGTGAAACGAAAGTCGGCATCCAGGTCGTGGAAGTTTGGATCAAAGGAACGCATCGGTACGCAATACAAATTTGACTTATTTTACTTATTTTTCAGTTGAAACTTTTACAGCAAAAATTCTTGTGCAGATTCTTTGACGGAAAAGGACCGCCAAAACAAAGATGTCCAATGAAGCTAGGATTTTGCTAATCTTATCGTTGTTCGATGGAATCGTTTCCACATCGTATCGTGTTGATGTTTTTGCCACTAATTTTAATATTAAGTATACATACATTCTCCGGCTTTCGCGTATTGTTGTACTACGACTTCGAAATAATTCGACCGAGTTTAAATTTTTGTGTCGACAGTGTTTCGTACCGTATCGATAGCTATCATCAATTGCTGTGCTATATCCAGAACAACATTGAAATCCTGTCGCAGCCACACACTAAAATCTTCTATGGCTATTGGACACGCTGCATTGGACACGGTTGCGTCTGCGCAATCCTTTTGATAATCTCATCGCTCACTCGTTATGTAAGCAGGCCACTCAGCTGTTTATGTGTATATCGAAGTCGATTGCAACTGTGGAAACTATTGAAACCCTGTTTCCTCTTTTCTAGAACGACTCGTGTGCTGGTTGGACGGACAACTGACGTATACAGTTGTCACGTTATATTGAAATCGCCTTATAAATTCCTATATCAGAATTAGTAATCGCCACAATATGAAGAAATCGAACAAAAAACGAGGGGGAACGTTGTGAGTTGCTGCGGACACCGCAACTCTAAGGTTATACCCGATACTAAGTCAGTATGGCTCTCCTCCGGCAGACGCCGCTAATATTTAACGACACGACAAAGAGTGCGTGCGAGAGAGACAGAAAATCAGTCTGAGCGTGACGTCGGGCGCTGCGTAGCCACTGCAAATTGATTTGTTCCTTTTGGCTAAAAAATGGTCTGATCTGATCCAGATTCAGCAATCTGATAGATATGGTCGGTATCTATGATTCTGCGTTTTTAGTTTTCTCAAATCTGCAATTGTGGATGCAACAGATTTTCGTCCTTTGTGTGGGCGGAAGGGGGTGGGGCGAAATTTTGAGATATACGTTTTATAGTGAGATCTAACAGGATTGCGGATACCAAATTTGGTTACTATAGCCTTAATAGTCTCTGAGATTTGTGGTTGCCTCAGATTTTCGTCCTTTGCGGGGGCGGAAGGGGGTGTGGCGAAATTTGGACAGGAAACGGTCAAGGTCCGATATCACAGGAGTGTGGATACCAAATTTGGTTGCTCTGGCTTTTATAGGTTCTGAGATCCTTGAACTCATATTTTGCAATTGGCAAAACCGACCATGAAACCTGTGTGTTAGAGTGAGACAGAGCGAGAAAGAGTGAAATTGTTTTCGTGATTCTGGCTGTAATAATTATACGATCTGGTTCAGATTTTGCACTCTAGAAGATATAGTCATCTTCTACGATTCTGCGTTTTTAGTTTTCTCGTATCGTCGAAATTGTGGATGCCACAGATTTTCGCCCTTTGTGGGGGCGGAAGTGGGCGGGGCAAAGTTTTGAAATATTTTTGTAGCAGTGACATATCACAGAAGTCTGGATCCAAAACATCGTTGCTCTAGCTCTTATAGTCTTTGAGCACTAGGAGCTGAAGGGGACGGACAGACGGACGGACGGACAGACGGACAGACAGACATGGCTCAATCGACTCGGCTATTGATGCTGATCAAGAATATATATACTTTATGGGGTCGGAAACGATTCCTTCTGGACGTTACACACATCCACTTTCACCACAAATCTAATATACCCCAATACTCATTTTGAGTATCGGGTATAATTAAACCAATAAAATGGATGAAATACAAGAAAAGTAATCCGGGGGAAAGAAGAAAGGGCAGTCGAAGAAAACTAAGGGGAAAACGATGGGGAAAATCAGTGAATAATTGCAGGCGGGGAAGAGAATGTGGGAGTGAGAAAAAGTAAGGGAAAAGTATGGATACCCTTTGAAACGATAGAAGAAAACCAGCTCTCTCTCACAGTGTGGCTTAGCACTTATTATAGGTTTTCATTATTTTTAATCACTCAGTCAACGAATAGAAATAAGTCCCAAAAACTAGATATACATATTTCAAAAACAATTTCGATCTTTATTCAAAATTTTAAACGAAGCATCTCCGTGTGCCACATTCGGAGGCGCCCCAATAGGCCTCGCTCCCCAGTCTGATTCGCGGCTGAGGCTGGAAAATGGTCAATGGCTGTGTGTTGGAGTGACTGGAAGGAAGGCTAATATATACCGTTAAAATTTTCTGGAATATCTTGAAGATGGTTTGGCCTATGGGCCACTTGTAGGCCATTGTGCAGCTCCACAAAACTTGTGATCCGTGAAGTCGTAGTCGTAGTCGTAGTCGCGTTTCACTAGCCTGTGCCCTCACCGAAGACCCCATTTCCATCAGCTATGCGCCCCCGAATGATAGCCTTTGATTTGGACAGTAATTTATAATAAAAACGAGGGGGAACGTTGTGAGTTGCTGCGGACACCGCAACTCTACAGTTATACCCGATACTAAGTCAGTATGGCTCTCCTCCGGCAGACGCCGCTAATATTAAACGACACGACAAAGAGTGCGTGCGAGAGAGACAGAAAATCAGTCTGAGCGTGACGTCGGGCGCTGCGTAGCCAATGCAAATTGATTTGTTCCTTTTGGCTACAAAAATTATCTGATCTGATCCAGATTCAGCAATCTGATATCTATGAAATCTGCAATATTGTGGATGCAACAGATTTTCGTCCTTTGTGGGGCGGAAGGGGGTGGGGCGAAATTTTGAGATATACGTTTTATAGTGCGATCTAACAGGAGTGCGGATACTAAATTTGGTTACTCTAGCTTTAATAGTCTCTGAGATTTGTGAATATCCCCAGATTTGCATCCTTTGCGGGGGCGGAAGGGGGTGTGGCGAAATTTTGAAACAAACTCGTCTCGGTCCGATATATTAGGAGTGTGGATACCAAATTCTGTTGCTCTAGCTTTGAGATCTAGGCGCTAATGTTTTACTCTAAGCAAAGCCGCCTATGCTACGTGTGTGTTAGAGAGAGACAGGGCGAGAAAAAATGAAATTGTTTTCTTGATGCTGGCTATAATAATAATACGATCCAATTCAGATTCCGTAGTCCAAAAGATATCGTCATTCTCTACGATTCTGCGTTTTTAGTTTTCTCGTATCGTCGAAATTGTGGATGCCACAGATTTTCGCCCTTTGTGGGGGCGGAAGTGGGCGGGGCAAAGTTTTGAAATATTTTTGGAGCAGTGACATATCACAGAAGTCTGGATCCAAAACATCGTTGCTCTAGCTCTTATAGTCTTTGAGCATTAGGCGCTGAAGGGGACGGACAGACGGACGGACGGACAGACAGACAGGGCTCAATCGACTCGGCTATTGATGCTGATCAAGAATATATATACTTTATAGGGTCGGAAACGATTCCTTCTGGACGTTACACACATCCACTTTTACCACAAATCTAATATACCCCAATACTCATTTTGAGTATCGGGTATAAAAAAATGCAAGGAACCCTGGCAAAAGGCCGATGGGGACATGCAATAAATGTCTCGCTGCCTATAAATTACCACGCAGAAGCTGACACAGTTTTAGACTCTGGGATATCGGAGGTGCAGAAAGATGACGGCGTGGGTAAGAGTAAATTCGACGAAGATTTCGTCGATTTTTATGAGTGCGCTGTACTCCGACCGATCCAGCAAAGGTTCTGTAGTACCGTACCAGATAAGGTGCCCGAGGACTATGAGCAGATGTTCGAGACGATCGGGAAGGTCACTAAGGAAATGGTTGACTTTCGTAAGTATGAAGTATACTTGATGCTGTATCCCACTCTGGCCATTGCTTACCTGCAAATGGTGTGGAGCGGAAAGTTGCAGAGGCATATATACTTCGTAGGTAGGAACAAACACGAGCTGTACGACTCGTACAAGAGGCGCATCGAAAAGCTCATGCTGATCCGCAAGCCACTGGACGTACCACAAAGGGCCCTGGAACTGCTATCTGGTGCGGATAAAAAAAGTTCTGCATGTTCAGGAGCACCTTCAAGAAATTCAACGTACTCCAATCCCAGCTTTGGCCGAATGGGCACCTGAAGCGGCTTTTGGGCCACTTCGAAATGCCCCAGGAGCGGATTCTCTACTGCCTAAAAATAAAAATATTTTGTTTATAGAAAAAAACTTGGAAATACGGATATTCCAGTCTATAAAACTCGACTTCCAGGACCGACACGTGTGAATTTACAGTAATTTTCTTTTTAGCCAAATTTCGTGAGGATCATCATCTTGGACTTTGACTTGTTGGATTTGCGGGATTAGCGACACTCGCAGGGTGGCTTTGAGCATCTTTTCTTGGACCTTCTGCTTTTCCGCTTTTTGCAAGCCGACTTCTTGCGTCTGCGCATTCCACAACTCGCTTACTCTTAGCACAGGTGGGCTCCTGAAACATTCCTCCTCGTCCAGGGAGGAATCAGTCGACACTGTTGCAGGAGCTGTTGGCTGGCTATGACATCCCGTTCAGTGCAGAGCAAGCTGCTGCTGTTGCCTTGCTTAATGGGTCCTATGGAGATTGCAGGTCGATAGTCAGGCTGTAGAGAGCAAAAGGGAACTGCTGCACTCATTAGTGGATTTAAATGCGCAAAGAACTCAACCCACGGTACCGAGCTCTGTGGCCTGGGGAGATCGCAAGCCAACGATGCGCTGCGACATGTACCGCCCTCTGTCCGTGGGACATGGATGGAAACCTGCGTTTGCAGTCCCTCAGGTAATTTAAATATGCGGTAAGAGAGCTCATATTAGACATTTTTCATAAAAGCTGTACGAGCTAAGTCCCTTCAACAGTTTTCCAGTGGAATCCGTCTACCCAATAAAGACCTTCCTTAATCCGCTCGATGTAGTTCCTTGCTCATTCGTTTTATTTCGTATATCTCTTAATTCTAGTGATCATAATTCAGATCGTTTTGGCTCGATATTATCGATTACGCTACGATATATGTACGCCAACTTCAAATTAACTCACATTTTTATACCCGATACTCAAAATGAGTATTGGGGTATATTAGATTTGTGGTGAAAATGGATGTGTGTAACGTCCAGAAGGAATCGTTTCCGACCCCATAAAGTATATATATTCTTGATCAGCATCAATAGCCGAGTCCGATTGTCCGATCTGTCCGTCCCCTTCAGCGCCTAGTGCTCAAAGACTATAATAGCTAGAGCAACGATGTTTTGGATCCAGACTTCTGTGATATGTCACTGCTACAAAAATATTTCAAAACTTTTCCCCGCCCAATTCCGCCCCCACAAAGGGCGAAAATCTGTGGCATCCACAATTTTGACGATACGAGAAAACTAAAAACGCAGAATCGTAGAAGATGACTATATCTATTACAGAGTGCAAAATCTGAACCAGATCGTATAATTATTATAGCCAGAATCACGAAAACAATTTCACTCTTTTTCGCTCTGTCTCACTCTAACACACAGATTTCATGGTCAATTTTGCCAATTGCAAAATATGAGTTCAAGGATCTCAGAACCCATAAGAGCTAGAGCAACCAAATTTGGTATCCACACTCCTGTGATATCGGACCTTGACCGTTTTGTGTCATAATTTCGCCGCACCCCCTTCCGCCCCCGCAAAGGACGAAAATCTGGGGCAACCACAAATCTCAGAGACTATTAAGGCTAGAGTAACCAAATTTGGTACCCGCACTTCTGTTAGATCTCACTATAAAACGTATATCTCAGAATTTCGCCCCACCCCCTTCCGCCCCCACAAAGGACGAGAATCTGTTGCATCCACAATATTGCAGATTCGAGAAAACTAAAAACGCAGAATCATAGAGAATGACCATATCTATCTAGTTGCTGAAATTGGATCAGATCGGATAATTTTTATAGCCGAAAAGAAAAAAACAATTTTCAGTGGCTACGCAGCGCCCGACGTCACGCTCAGACTGATTTTCTGTCTCTCTCGCACGCACTCTTTGTCGTGTCGTTTAATATTAGCGCCGTCTGCCGGAGGAGAGCCATACTGATTTAGTATCGGGTATAACTGTAGAGTTGCGGTGTCCGCAGCAACTCACAACGTTCCCCCTCGTTAGCAATATAATGTAGGCCGTCTAACCTGGGAATGGCGAAAGAAGTGAAAATTATTGACATTTTTGAGTTTGAAAATATTTTTAATGAGCTGCATTTGAGAGATACTTTAACCCATTAACTGCAGCTGCCTTAAACTTAAATTTGGAAGTGGATAAATCTATATAATCCGAATGGGGTTGACACCTGGAAAAACTAAGGAAATATTTATATATTCCGTAGATTTATGTAATGGAATAATAATAGAATTATCTATTTTTATTATTAATTACTCAAATATTTATGAAGTTCAATTTAAATTGTTTTGATCAAAATTATCGTATTATATGTACATATTTTGTAGATTTATTTATAGTACAATGGAATAATAATAATAATATTATGAATTATAATTATTTATATTTTCTACTTAATTTTTAAATTATTATTTAAAGTTTAATTTATAATGTTTTGATCAAAATAATATTTCACGTTGTATGGCTATCGATATGTAACGTTATCGCCTGTATGTTAATCGAAATATATCGTAGTCTCCATAAATATTCTCTCAGTGCATTATGCGGCTCTAGGTCTAAGCTTTTATGATGTTTTTGGGGTCTGTGTCCACTTCCACGACGGGGCACATTCAATTTTCAATTGCCACACTTTACTCTCTCAACCTCTCTCTTTCCTGCTCTCTCTCTCTCTCTTCCCTGCTCTCGGCTTTGAGGCGGAAATTGAAAACGTTAAGAAAGTTTCAATGTCTGGCATCTCTGGGAAATGTTGCGTTGAAATGTGCCACGATATTGGCCGGTGCACGTTGGGGCTAACCATTTTGTTGTTTGTCCCCATTTAGTTGTTTGTTTGTTGATTTCCCGCCCGTTATGCTGCCGTCCGCTCCCGTTCGCTGCTTCTTCTGCTGCCATTATTATTAGGCTCAAATTGCTGCACTTTGCTTTGCATTTTAATTACTTGGCGAAGAGGCAAAGGCAAAGGCAAGCGGCATCTTTGCATCTCGGAAATGTTGCACAATTTAAACGAAAAGCGAAATGCGAAAAGGAAAAGCGAAAACGAGGCAACAACAGCCAAAGGGCGGGGATGGGGAGGGGAGTTGCGGGGGGAGCATTGCTAACAAGTTGCTGCCTCTATGCCTGTCAGGGCCCGTCTTCTGTCTGTCAGTCGCACAGCCCCACCTACCCTTCAGCACCTGCTACTGTCCCTGCCCCTATGGCTCCTTCTCTTCTGCGGGGTTTGTGGCATTTCTCAAGGGATTTGCAGTCTGGAAAAGTTGGCTTTTCTTTGCATCTAAAGTCATACAAATTATTGTCAAAATATAAATTATTTTTATCATAAATTACTGTCCAAATCAAAGGCTATCATTCGGGGGCGCATAGCTGATGGAAATGGGGTCTTCGGTGAGGGCACAGGCTAGTGAAACGCGACTACGACTACGACTTCACGGATCACAAGTTTTGTGGAGCTGCACAATGGCCTACAAGTGGCCCATAGGCCAAACCATCTTCAAGATATTCCAGAAAATTTTAACGGTATATATTAGCCTTCCTTCCAGTCACTCCAACACACAGCCATTGACCATTTTCCAGCCTCAGCCGCGAATCAGACTGGGGAGCGAGGCCTATTGGGGCGCCTCCGAATGTGGCACACGGAGATGCTTCGTTTAAAATTTTGAATAAAGATCGAAATTGTTTTTGAAATATGTATATATAGTTTTTGGGACTTATTTCTATTCGTTGACTGAGTGACTAAAAATAATGAAAACCTATAATAAGTGCTAAGCCACACTGTGAGAGGGAGCTGGTTTTCTTCTATCGTTTCAAAGGGTATCCATACTTTTCCCTTACTTTTTCTCACTCCCACATTCTCTTCCCCGCCTGCAATTATTCCCTGATTTTCCCCATCGTTTTCCCCTTAGTTTTCTTCGACTGCCCTTTCTTCTTTCCCCCGGATTCCTTTTTCTTGTATTTCATCCATTTTATTGGTTTAATTTTGGTTTAATTTTTATAGGAACTTCATTTTAGAACCGG
This sequence comes from Drosophila persimilis, assembly GCF_003286085.1. Lineage (NCBI taxonomy): Eukaryota > Metazoa > Arthropoda > Insecta > Diptera > Drosophilidae > Drosophila > Drosophila persimilis. The sequence continues at coordinate 56,960 of NW_020825404.1, forward strand.
AAGTCTGATCACGAGTTCGCCAACGAGCTCCACTTCAAGCTAAAGTCGATGGTGCACTTCGAGCGGGATATTGGCGACAGTGCCAACGTGTCCGCCAAACAACAAAAGCGTGATCGTTACGAAGAAGCTGGAGACGAGCAGCACATTGGGACAACTGTCATGGTCAAGGGCGGTCGTAAGCAAGGGCGTGGTCGCAACGATGGTGGTGGCGACGGAAAGTGCAACTCGGTGGGACAATTCGAGCAGGACATTGGTAAAGTAGGCGCTGGAGACGGCAAGCAAAACTCCATGGAGCAAATCAAGCAGCCAATTAAGAAGACAGCCATGGTCAAGGCCGGCCACAAGCAACGTCGTGCTCGTAACGATGGAGGTGGTGATGGACAATTCAACTCCGTGGAGCAATTAGAGCAGCACATTGGAGGAGATCGGGGGTCGCGTCGCGGGGCCTAGAGTAGTCGTCGAATGGGAACTGCGGCACAAATTAGTGGATTCAAATGCGCAAAGAACTCGGTACCGAGCTCTGTGGCCTGGGGAGATCGCAAGCCAACGCTGCGCTGCGACGTGTACCGTCATAAAACCAAAGAATAAAGAACAAAAATTCGGAAAAATTACAATAAAACTACTAGTACTAATTATTTGAAATTAAAAAAAGGAAATTTGTAGCTACAGATGTTGCTCGTACGGAGAACAACCTTAAACTAAAATGAGTCCTGGTCGTGGCTTTGCTTTCAATCCGACATATTTCATTCAACTTAAACCTGAGGGACTCCTTCGATTGAGTTTCTTGTGTGTTTGTAATTCAATTTTTTGTATGAAAATTTACATTGGGGCCACGTGCGCCATGTCGCGCTTCCATTAGTTCCGAAGTCTTTCGCGTTGTTGTGCCAATGACGACGCCAGCGGATGCGACGATGCCCAGAGATGTGTGGCCGTTGGATACCGCTTTCAACGCATACGACGATTGTCGTATAACCATAAACGATTGGGGAAACTTAAGCTGTTCAACCATTTCTGAAAAAAATAGACATAAAAGTTAAAGTGAAACGAAAGTCGGCATCCAGGTTGTGGAAGTTGGGATCAAAGGGACGCATCGGTACGCCATATAAATTTTACTTATTTTACTTATTTACTTCAGTTGAAACTTTTACAGCAAAAATTCTTGTGGAGATTCTTTGACGGAAAAGGAAACGCCAAAACAAAGATGTCCAATGAAGCTATGATTTTGCTAATCTTATCGATGTTCGATGGAATCTTTTCCACATCGTATCGTGTCGATGTTTTTGCCACTAATTTTAATATTAAGTATACATACATTCTCCGGCTTTCGCGTATTGTTGTACTACGACTTCGAAATAATTCGACCGAGTTTAAATTTTTGTGTCGACAGTGTTTCATACCGTATCGATAGCTATCATCAATTGCTGTGCTATATCCAGAACAACATTGAAATCCTGTCGCAGCCACACTCTAAAATCTTCTATGGCTATTGGACACGCTGCATTGGACACGGTTGCGTCTGCGCAATCCTTTTGATAATCTCATCGCTCACTCGTTATGTAAGCAGGCCACTCAGCTGTTTATGTGTATATCGAAGTCGATTGCAACTGTGGAAACTATTGAAACCCTGTTTCCTCTTTTCTAGAACGACTCGTGTGCTGGTTGGACGGACAACTGACGTATACAGTTGTCACGTTATATTGAAATCGCCCTATAAATTCCTATATCAAAATTAGTAATAGACACAAAATGAAGAAAACGAACAAAAAAACGAGGGGGAACGTTGTGAGTTGCTTCGGAGACCGCAACTCTACGGTTATACCCGATACTAAGTCAGTATGGCTCTCCTCCAGCAGGCGGCGTCTAATATTAAACGACACGACAAAGAGTGCGTGCGAGAGAGACAGAAAATCAGTCTGAGCGTGACGTCGGGCGCTGCGTAGCCACTGCAAATTGATTTGTTCCTTTTGGCTATAAAAATGATCTGATCTGATCCAGATTCAGTAATCTGATAGATATGGTCGGTATCTATGATTCTGCGTTTTTAGTTTTCTCAAATCTGCAATTGTGGATGCAACAGATTTTCGTCCTTTGTGTGGGCGGAAGGGGGTGGGGCGAAATTTTGAGATATACGTTTTATAGTGAGATCTAACAGGATTGCGGATACCAAATTTGGTTACTCTAGCTTTAATAGTCTCTGAGATTTGTGAATATCCCCAGATTTTCATCCTTTGCGGAGGCGGAAGGGGGTGTGGCGAAATTTTGAAACAAACTCGTCTCGGTCCGATATATTAGGAGTGTGGATACCAAATTTGGTTGCTCTAGCTTTTATAGTCTCTGAGATCTAGGCGCTAATGTTTTACTCTAAGCAAAGCCGCCTATGCTACGTGTGTGTTAGAGAGAGACAGGGCGAGAAAAAATGAA
>NW_020825405.1:0-51191 GCF_003286085.1 Drosophila persimilis
TGGCAGTTTGCTGCGTCGTTGTTGTTGGGTTTGGTTCTGAAAGCCAGTGGCGTCCGCCGTGATCGCGATGTGGGTGGAGCGTACGTCACAGCGCCTATATGAGGCCTTCCATCAAAGAACAAAGAACCGGCATAAATAGTGGCCACGGGCCGTGCCACCCACTACCCATATGGTGGACGCAGGACTCTATCTGCAATAGATTTTGGCATAACGAGCGGCTTACAAAACGGGGAGCCGTGATCTCAAAAACGACAGAGTTAACTTCTGACCATTTAGCAATTAAAATTGCATTAACCACTAGACGCCATGAACAAATAATAAACCCACCCATGCCACTAATGCCTAGAGGTGCTGACGTAAAGAAATTCCAAAATCATCTAAACCAAAATATACACTTAAATACAGAAATAAAATCTGGCTTGGACATTGATGATGCGGTGGACATAATCACCAGGAATATATATGACGCAGCTGCCAAGGCAACGGAACAAACATCAAAACCAAAAGACATGCGATTCCAATGTTGGACACTAAAACTTGACAAAGTGACTATGGAAATGCTTGACAAAAAGAAAGAGGCGAGACGAGTATATCTAATACTAAGGAAACTGAAGCAAAGAGACACTACAATATGCTCACAAATAAGCTGAGAAAGGCGATCAAAAACTGTAAGGAGAACCAATTCAATAGACAGCTAGAGGCAATAAGCGTAATAAAGCAAATATACCCAACAATGGAAAAGGCTGAAGCTTTCAAAAAACATCTAGAAGAGCGCCATAGGATACCGCAAACGCATAACGAGGCAGAAAATAATTCAATAATAGACGAACTGCAGAAGCAACGAGGGGGAACGTTGTGAGTTGCTGCGGAGACCGCAACTCTACATTTATACCCGATACTTAGTCAGTATGGGTCTCCTCCGGCAGACGCCGATAATTTTAAACGACACGACAAAGAGTGCGTGCGAGAGAGACAGAAAATCAGTCTGAACGTGACGTCGGGCGCTGCGTAGCCACTGCAAATTGATTTCTTGCTTTTGGCTACAAAAATGATCCGATCTGATTCAGATTCAGCGATCTGATAGATATGGTTATTTTCTTTAATTGTGTTTTTAGTTTTCTCGAATGTGCAATATTGTGGGGCAACAGACTTTCGTCCTTTGTGGGGGCGGAAGGGGGTGGGGCGAAATTTCGAGATGCGTTTTATAGTGAGATCTAACAGGAGTGCGGATACTAAATTTGGTTACTCTAGCCTTAATAGTCTCTGAGATTTGTGGATACCCCAGATTTTCATCCTTTGCAGGGGCGGAAGGGGGTGTGCCGAAATTTGGACACAAAACAGTCAAGGTCCGATATCACAGGAGTGTGGATACCAAGAAGATGGATACTCTAGAAGATATATATATATATATATATATATAGTGACATATCTATAGTCGATGCTCCGCATACCCTTGTCTATGTCTATTACCCTGCATCCACAATACTATAAACAATCCGACACTACTATAAACAATCCGACACTCTCAGCTTCGAAACCCCATAAACAATCTCACGCTCGAAATGGACCACGCGTAACCGATTGCAGGCAATGTAAACAAACACTCTAAGCTAGAAGTGGAACATAAAACAATAGATGCCGCATTAGAATCCAGCCGCACTAAAATCCAGCCGCACTAGAATCACGCCACTCTTCAGAGATCAATTACTAATCGATTCTCAAGAACCACGCCATCGTAGCTGACCAATCAGAGGCCCTATTCTCAGCACCCCCAAGTAATGCAACACCGATCATACGCAGCGGAAGTCTTTCATCAAAAGCCGCCTTTCCCACATATCGATCGAGTCACGTACTCCATCTCCGAAGCCGAAGTCGAAGCCAACGCCTCCGAATCCAAATCCGAATCCCAAGCCGAGCATCATGATATAAATAGTCCACATTTGGGAAGGCAAATCAGTTCTGTTCAAGACAAACGTCAATCGCGACACCGTTGGAGAATTCAACAAAAGTTAATTCCATTCAAGACACCGGACATCAGTCATCAGCAGTTACAGTGCGTAATAACCTACAGTGATCAGAGAATAAGTAACGCTAATACTAAAGAGATCCGCCAAAGAATCTACACACGATTCAAACTCAATTAATATTAGAAAAAACCAATAATTAAAAAGAAATCAACATGCCGCTATCAGAAATACACCTGAACCAAGCTGTTCGGGCGAAGCCCGAGTGTAAATTTTATACCATTGTTTTATTGCCTATCAATTCACTTTCTTTTCTATTTTGGTCATTATACTAAACTAACGTAACGTAGCGTAGCTTTATCTATGCTCGCTCAGCACATGCTCTCATTTAATCATCTATTCTTATCTATGCTCGCTCTTGTTATCTTTTCTTTCCTATGCCGTCGCTAAGCCGTCAGCAGCTGCGCCTGCTCAAGCAGTTACCGCTTGATATAGTTGGAGAACAGACCTTTTTGTCCCCAATCTATTACTTGGCTCGAGATCGGCTCGCTTGCCTCATCCAAGTGTGTCACTCTAATACTATTGTAAAAGGCTCTGGCATCTTCGGCCACCCCTCAACACACCAAAAACCTATATAAATTTATAACGTTTTCGGAAATTAATAATTTGTGAAATTATTGAACAATCATAGTCAGCGAAAAAGCTCGTTGTCTCAACATTTGGTGACCCCGACGTGATCGTCAGTAACAATTTGGAAATAACACAATTATAAACAGGGAAAATTATCCGCTAACATAACTGTTTCGAACGCGAAGCGGTTAGTTCCATTTCGTCGCGCGCTTGCTACAAGCACTAATACAGCTACGTGCATTAGCGGCTTCGGGTTCGCTGCACTTGCGCTTGCATACCAAAAAAAATCAAACGGTTGGTTCTTCGATTCTTCTTTGTGCTTTGCTCGCTGCTGCCTGTCGAAAATGGATGAGTCTAATGACGTGCCGGAAAACAGGGTGTCTTTTTACAAACTAAGGCACTCTCAATATACAACAAAGCCGTTTCACTTCGAGAGACGATATTGAATGACGAAAACAACCCAATCAGTGAAGATGCGCTAAGTGTTCATTTAAAATTCTTGGAAAAAATATCCGACTCATTTAATGTTACTCATTCTAATTTAGAAGAGCTTGATGTAAGCGAAATTGGCAGCGACTTAAGCAACAATTTTGAGGATTTGGCGATGGAAATCGAAGTTCGTATTCGCTCAGCACTCCGCAGGACTACCCAGAACATGCCGCATCACTCAACGATACGACCCGAGCTCAACGTTACTGCCTCCGGAAATGTACGGTCACGATATCATATTCCTGACATTAAACTTCCCACTTTCCGTGGAGGTTATACTGAGTGGGCAGACTTTTACTCGATGTTTAGCACAGTAATAGATCAGGAGCCCTTTCTATCAAAGATTGAGAAGTTCCAGCACCTGCGCTCATGTTTGGATGGACCTGCCCTGGAGGCTGTTCGCTCTTTGGAAGTATCGGAGAGCAATTATGATATTGCATTGGACATTTTAAACAATCGTTTCAATAATAAACGTTTAATCTTTCAGGCACACGTCGCTGAGATTCTGAGGCATGAGAAGGTTGAAGATGGGTCAACTACAAAGCTACGTACTTTATCGGACAAGCTTCATTCTCACATGAGAGCGCTTAGATCGATGGGTACCATGGAGGAAATAGCTGGATGCATCATCGTTCACTCCACATACAAGTATCTCGACTCTGATACCAGGACCAAATGGGAGGAGCTGTCGCCCCCTAACGTCATACCAACATGGGACCATTTTTCGGCTTTTTTGGAGAGGAGATGTCAAGCCATGGAGACCATGGATCAAGCTATGTTGATTCAAATCCATAGCAGTCAGGTTGGAAAACATAAACGAATCACTCATTCAAAACACAGTCTTGTTGCTACAAATACAATCGTATTGGAATGCGTGTTCTGTGATAATAAAGGGCATAACATTTACAGCTGCACTCGCTTTGGAAACCTTTCGCCATCTTTGCGTCTTAGAGAGGCAAGGAAGCTTAGAGTTTGCTTCAACTGTTTGAAGAAGGGACATCGGAATACCTCCTGCAGTTCAGGCTCTTGTCGCACATGCGGTGAAAAGCATCATACCCTTTTACATATCAACAATCCGCTGCCTACGTCCGCTACTACGTCTCCTATTCAGACAGACTTATGCCCAGGCCCCAATCTTTCAAGTTCTCTTGTTGCCGCTTCATCACCATGCTCGCCTCCTGCTCAGAATCTTAGCTCAGACGTAGTGCTTCTAGCCACGACAGTCATTATGATAAAGAGTCGAGTTGGTGATCTTCTTCCTTGTCGGGCTCTTCTGGATTCAGGCTCTCAGATTAATTTAATAACCTCTCGCTTTGCTCAGAGGCTTCAGCTGAAACGAGCCAAAGGGTCGGTATCAGTATCGGGTATCGGCGCTGATTCTGCATTTCACACGGAAGGTTCAGTTAATTTGGTCATTCAATCCAGGACTTCCGATTACTTCACGAGTCTCACAGCTCTCGTTGCTCCACGTATTACAGGAAACCAGCCTGCTTCTTCATTTGATGTATCCAAATGGGAAATGCCATCCAATATCAGCCTTGCTGACCCACACTTTAACAAATCTCAGCGCATCGATGTACTTATTGGAGCCAGCTTATTTTACGACATTTTATGCGTTGGACAGATCAAATTGGAGAGGGGACTTCCTATAATACAAAAAACCCGTCTCGGCTGGGTTGTCACAGGTGGAGGTCAGTACTCCCGCAGCTCAGTGCTCCTAGCTGCCTCTAGTTCGACGGAATTGAGTCAAACGCCTACCGTTGGTTTGGATGAGCTAGTGCGAAGGTTCTGGGAAGTGGAAAACTGCCACGGTCCCGCTACAGAAGCAACAAAGGAGGAAATTGCTTGCGAGGAACATTTCAAAAAACATTGCGGTCGGCTTCCAAGTGGCGAATATTGCGTTCAATTGCCTTTAAAGCTGAGTGACAGTCTTCTTGGAGATTCTTATCAACAAGCCTATCGCAGATTTCTCAATCTAGAGCGCAAGTTGGTTCGCAAACCGCTTCTCAAGGCCCAATACGCCGCATTTATAAAGGAATACGTCGATTTGAATCACATGTCCCCTGTCAAAAGTGACGCACTTAAACAATGCAAATTTTTTCTTCCTCATCACTGCGTCTTAAGAGAAGACAAAACCACCACAAAACTCCGAGTAGTTTTCGACGGATCCGCTTGTACATCTACAGGATATTCCCTCAACGATATATTGATGTCAGGCCCAACAATTCAGCCAAAGTTAGTTACGACTCTTCTTCGATTTCGTACCTTTCGTATAGCATTGACTGGTGACATTTGTAAAATGTATAGATGCGTCCGTGTCTCGCCCCAAGATAGTTTTCTGCAGTGCATACTGTGGCGTGACTCACCCCTCGAGGAGCTAAGGACATTCAAGCTGGATACCGTGGATACCTATGGAACGAAACCAGCAGCATTTCTGGCCGTCCGTTCTATGCACCAACTAGCGGCAGACGAGAGTTCGTCATATCCAATTGGCTCTGAAGTTGTGCTGCGGGACTTTTACGTGGATGATTTGCTAACGGGGGGAGATACTACAAATGAGGTGCTGGAAATAATTCGCCAGGTGTCAGGACTATTAGCCAAAGGAAATTTCAAGATCAGAAAATGGTGTTCCAACGATACATATGTACTCGATCAAACACCCCATGAAGATAGGGAAACATTTGTTAAATTTACTGATGGCAGCGATGTAACCAAGACGCTAGGTTTAGCATGGAATCCCACTTCGGATGAGCTATTATTTTCATTCTGTCCCAATCAAGTCCCTTCGAAACCAACTAAGCGAGTTGTATTGTCAACTATTGCACGATTTTATGATCCACTCGGACTTATAGGGCCAGTTATTACTAAAGCAAAAATATTTCTACAGCAGCTGTGGAAAGAAAAGCTTCATTGGGATGAAAGTCTGCCAGTCTCCTTACGCACAACTTGGATCAACTTTATTCAGCAGTTTGACTCTATGCAACAAATTTCTTTCCCGCGCCTATCTTTCCTTCGAAGCAGCAACCTTGAAATGCATGGATTTTGTGATGCCAGCATGAGTGCTTATGGAGCTTGCATCTACGCTGTTTCGCAAGGCGACAATGGAGTCAAGGCAAATCTTCTATCTTCCAGATCTCGTGTAGCGCCACTGAAGACTATCACAATACCCAAGTTGGAATTATGTGGTGCAGCGCTACTCGCTCAGCTTATGCATGAAGTGTCTTTGATGAACTTCAAGTGCTCTTATTATTGCTGGTGTGACTCCACAGTCGTTTTGGCTTGGATCAAGAATCAACCATCCAACTTCAATGTATTTGTCGCTAATAGACTTTCTGTTATTCAGGAACTCACATCTGGAATGTCTTGGCTGCACGTGCCAACTGATCTAAACCCTGCCGATATGCTTTCTCGAGGATCATTACCAGCTGAGCTCATCAATTCTCATCTTTGGAAGTATGGACCTACATACTTGACAGCCAGTAAGGATCAATGGCCAAGTACACCTGCTCTTCCAGAGCCGGTTTTGGAGGCACGAAAAACCATACTAATTACAAACTGCGCGTCAAGATATTTGGTGGAAGAATCAAAGTTTGTAAATTCCTTCCCCAAAATGCAACGAATTTTTGCGTATGTATGCAAATTCATTCATCGACGAAAGTCTGGAATAACTGTGGAGGACTTGCGTTTGGGAACCGAACTGCTTATTCGTCTTACTCAACAATCTCGTCTATCCACTGAAATAAGAGCCCTGGAAACGCGAAAGGACATCAAGGCTTCAAGCTCGATCGCCTCTCTTTCGCCATTTTTAGATGATTGCGGTTTGCTTCGAGTTGGAGGGCGTCTTAAAAACTCTACCTTGGACTTTGAAGCACGGCATCCCATAATATTGCCCAAGAATCATTCCATCACTTCTGCTCTGATACGGCACTTACACGAAAAGCACCTTCACGCTGGACCCCAGTCGCTATTAGCCATCATTCGTCAAACGTACAGGCCAATCGGTGGCCGAAAGACCGTAGCACACGTAATCCAAAAGTGTGTCAGATGCTTTAGAGTGAAGCCTCGAACTCTCGAGCAAATAATGGCAGATCTTCCGGTGGACAGAGTCAGCGAATCTCGTGCATTTTTAGTTACCGGCGTGGACTATTGCGGTCCGTTCCTGTATAAATCAGAAGTTCGAAACCGGCCCCCACTAAAGTGCTACATGAGCATTTTTATATGCTTCTCCACCAAGGCGGTTCACATCGAGCTTGTGAAGGATCTTACAACATCTGCGTTCCTCTCTGCTCTTCGCCGTTTCATTTGCACCCGTGGAAGACCGATTCGTATTTGGTCAGATAATGCCACAAATTTTGTTGGAGTGCGGAACGAACTGGCGGAACTTAAGTCGCTATTCCTAAGCGACAGTCATCAAGAAGCCGTGCATCAAGCTTTTCTCAACGATTGCATCGATTGGCGTTTCATTCCTCCTAGATCGCCACATTTTGGAGGATTGTGGGAGGCGTCAGTCAAGCTTGCTAAGCATCATCTTCGACGTGCCCTCGGATCCTCGCTTCTTGGATTTGATGAGCTGCGCACTCTCGCGTGCAATATCTGTGCAATCATTAATTCAAGGCCATTGTTTCCTCTTTCAGAGAACCCTGCAGATCTCGATGTACTCACGCCCAGCCATTTTCTAGTAGGCGCCCCTATCACAACCTTCTTGGAGCCTGACTTGGTTCATTTAAACGTCGATCGCTTGGACCGTTGGCAGAAGGTCACACAGCTTCAGCAAATCTTTTGGTCTCGCTGGCGCCAATCGTATTTAACCAGTCTTCAAGAAAGAACGAAGTGGCGCACCCGGAATCCTGAGCTTCACGTCAATGATGTCGTTCTTGTTAAGGACGAGAACTTCCCTCCTCTGAAGTGGCCTCTAGCGAGAATCCTCGAGCTCATCCCAGGAGCTGATGGCGTATCTCGAGTCGCCTTGATCAGGATGGCTACAGGTGTTAGCCGAAGAGCACTTGCAAAACTATGTCTATTGCCTCTACGAGATGAGGTGAAAGGCATGGATCCTTCCACGGGGGGAGTATGTTCGGGCGAAGCCCGAGTGTAAATTTTATACCATTGTTTTATTGCCTATCAATTCACTTTCTTTTCTATTTTGGTCATTATACTAAACTAACGTAACGTAAGCGTAGCTTTATCTATGCTCGCTCAGCAACATGCTCTCATTTAATCATCTATTCTTATCTATGCTCGCTCTTGTTATCTTTTCTTTCCTATGCCGTCGCTAAGCCGTCAGCAGCTGCGCCTGCTCAAGCAGTTACCGCTTGATATAGTTGGAGAACAGACCCTTTTTGTCCCCAATCTATTACTTTGGCTCGAGATCGGCTCGCTTGCCTCATCCAAGTGTGTCACTCTAATACTATTGTAAAAGGCTCTGGCATCTTCGGCCACCCTCAACACACAAAATACCTATAATAAAATTTATAACGTTTTCGGAAATTAATAATTTGTGAAATTATTGAACAATCATAGTCAGCGAAAAAGCTCGTTGTCTCAACACAAGCCTTGAAGTCAATCAGGCAAATTCCACCATACGACGGATGCCAAGAACGTCTAAGTTCGTTCATAAGCAGAATTGAGTACATCTCCGGATTGTACCCAACAGAAGACCTCCGACAACAAAGCATCATGTACGGAGCCACTGAGGGTCAACTGTGCGGACGAGCACAACTTTTATCACAGAGCCTTCAACCCAACACCTGGAGTGATCTAAAGGAAGCCCTAATCAGCAAATTCAACAACCACACTCCATACGAGACGCTACTACAACAATTACACGATACCAAATTCAATGGGAGTATTCGTAAGTTCATAGAGGAACTAGAAATTAAGTCCAATGTTATAATAAGCAAACTAAATCTGGAAACTAGCGCAGAAAATAAGATAATCTTTAAAAACGCTCTGGAAAATGCCACCAGACATACCATAGAAGATGCTCTACCCAATAGACTGTTCATTATCTTAGCAAAGAAGGATATTTCTACTATGGCTAAACTAGAAAAATCAGCTCAAGAGTTAGGAATCTACGAAAATTTCGTAAATGATAACAAGAATCATGAACACTCAAGAAACGGAAATAACAATCGTAGGAACGTTGGAACTTATTACCCTCGCTATAGTAGTAACGATTATAACAATCAAAGCACAAGTACTTCCAGAAATAATCATGGAACGAATCGAAATAATTCAGGAAATAATGCAGTAAATAATAAAGGATTATTTAATGAATTTAGAAATTCCTTAAACCAAGGCAGAGCACAGAATCCCACTAACTATCAAATTAACCAGACTCAGGCAGGTAGCAGTGCACCGAATCAGCCAGTCAAACGATCTAGGGAAAGCCAAAGTGGACATATGAAAATGGATGTAAATTTTCAGCAGAGTGCCTCGGAAGAAATCGAGGAGGACCATATATAGAAATAATTGTAAATAATAAAAAGTTAAGAGGTATCGCGGACTCGGGATCGTCGATAAAAATTCCCGTCGTCGGGAAAGTCGATAGCGACAACCTTACCGTCCATACCATCAAAGGACCCGTCCGTCTGACGTCCGTACACGTAATGCAACCAAAAACTGTCCGACAAAACAAAAATTTTATATTCATAATTTTTCTGAAAATTATGACATACTCTTAGGCAGAGAATATTTGATGGCGAGCAAAGCCGTCATCGATTACCGAAATGGAACGGTAACGTTAGGAGAAAGGTCATACCCAATCATCCAAAGTGGAGAAGCAATTGCCGACGGCAAGAACGCACACAAAGGTGATAAGTAATCTTCAAAGAAAGATATAACTACACCCAAGTGCCTTGACCCATCTCCTGAAGGAGAGCAATACTTCGCTTCCGCATTAGAGAATGAATTAAGGGAATGTAACCAGCTAAGGTTGGAACATCTAAATGACGAAGAAAAGGAGAAACTAAAGAAAGTTCTCTATGAATTTAAGGACGTGCAGTATAAAGAAGGTGACATTTTGACCTTCACTAGTACTATAAAGCACGAAATTAAAACCCATCACGAAGATCCTGTATATCGTCGACCATATAAGTATGCTCAAATACACGATCAGGAAGTGACCCAACAAATAAAAGATATGATTAGACAGGGAATCATTCGTAAGTCGAATTCTCCCTATTGTGCACCCATTGCTATGATACCAAAGAAGATAGATGCTTCAGGAAAGCAGAAATATCGTATGGTAGTAGATTATAGAAGTCTAAACGAGGTGACAATCAAGGACAAATTTCCTACCCCCAGAATGGACGAAATCCTAGATAAACTAGGTAGGTGCCAATATTTGACAACAATCGATTTAGCTAAGGGATTCCATCAAATTCCCATGGAACCTAGCTCGATCCCAAAAACAGCTTTCTCCACGAACAATCTGTTAGAAGATTTAATTTTCAAAGATTGCCTTGTGTATCTAGACGACATCATTATCTATTCCACATCATTGGAAGAACATTTGTTGTCTCTTAAAAGGGTCTTTGGAAAGTTGAGAGATGCAAACCTCAAACTTCAAATGGACAAGTGTGAATTCCTTAAGAAAGAACGGAATTCCTAGGCCATGTAGTAACAACTAACGGCATAGTTCCTAATCCAAAGAAAATATCCGCCATAATAAACTTCCCAATACCCAATACAACAACAAAAATAAAATCATTCATAGGTTTGTGCGGATTTTATAGGAAATTCATTCCCAATTTTGCTAATATAGCAAAACCAATGACACTCAAATTAAAGAAACGAGCAGTCATAGACCCAACCGAGGAAAAATACGTCGAGGCCTTCGAAAAGTTGAAAATACTTATCACCTCAGACCCCATCCTCGCATTCCCAGATTTCAACAAAATGTTCACGGTAACAACCGATGCAAGTAACATTGCATTAGGAGCAGTGTTGTCGCAAGACCACAAACCAATTTGCTATGCAAGTAGAACCTTAAACGAAAATGAAATCAATTATTCAGCAATAGAAAAGGAATTACTAGCTATAGTTTGGGCAACTAAGTATTTCAGATCATACCTGTTTGGTAGAACGTTTGAGATATTAAGTGATCACAAACCCTTGATTTGGTTGAATAACCTCAAGGAACCAAATATGAAGCTACAACGATGGAAGATCAAATTAAATGAATTCGACTTCAAAATAAAATATTTACCAGGAAAGGAGAACCATGTAGCCGATGCGCTATCAAGAGTAAAGATTAACGAAAACCTACTCGGGGAAACCATTAATAGTGATTGTGCAACGGTCCATAGCGCGCAAGAAGATAATACAAATTATATTCCACTTACAGAGCGACCAATCAATTACTATAATAGGCAAATAGAACTGAAGTTTGAATTAATTCTTTATACTTATAATCATAAAACCAAACATAATACCACAAATAGGACACCAGCTGATATATTCATTTATGCAGGCTCACCTGATTATGACACCCAACTAAATAAAGTGAATAAAATCACTCAATTAAATAAAAACCGCATAGAGTATGAAGTAGATACCCGCTATATACTATCACCTCTAGTTAAGTCTAAGGTAACAAATCCTTTCAAAAGGACGGGTGAAATCAGGCAGGTAGACGAAAAGCACTTTGAAGAGAAAAATAGAGGGAGAAAAATCACCCACTATAAAACAAAATTCAAAAGAAAGAAGAAATCTAATAAAAGTAAATACGATAATTGCAGAGTACCCGAAGAGAGTACTGGGAATCCGGAGCTACAACATGATTAAGATTATAATCTTACTAATGTTCACCGTCCTACAAGCTACCGGACAGAATATAGAGATAGAACCCATCAACTCAAGGAATGGATATCTCATATTCAAAACAAATACCATTAACATACCCATTAATTATGAATACCACTATCTAACAATTAATATAACAAAAACAGATGAAACATATCAGAGTTTACTAGAACAGGCAACCCAATTTGATAACGAAATCCAAGTTCAATATTTAGTCGTGAAATTGCAACATGAATTCAACGGCATAAAAATAGCCAAAAGAAACAGAAGAGGCCTTATAAATGCAGTAGGCGCAATATATAAATATCTATTTGGAACGTTAGATCAAGATGATAAGGTCGAATTAGAAGGGAAATTAGACAATCTGGCTAGCCACAGTGTTCAAGTTAACGAATTAAACTTAGTAATTCAAGCAGTAAATTCCGGCATAGAAGTTGCCAATAAATTAAACAAAGATAATGACAGAAATAAACAACTAGAAATATTAATATTTAACCTTCAACATTTTACTGAGTACATAGAGGATATTGAATTAGGCATGCAGCTAACAAGATTAGGTATCTTTAATCCAAAATTATTGAGGCAGGATTACCTGAAACACATCGATTCAGAGAAATTATTAAATATCAAAACATCTACTTGGTTGAAATCGAGACACTAACGAAATACTAATAATTTCCAACATCCCACGAGAGATCAGAAATATTCCTATACTTAAAATTGTTCCATATCCAGATGAAGATAATAACATCCTCACTGACCTAACGCAAAACAATTATTACATTCTAGAAAACGAGGTATATGAAAAAGAATCAAAACAAAAAAAAAATTAATGACGAATGTATTTCAGGAATAGTCAAAAAAATAGAAACAAAATGTCCATACACCAAAGCACACCAAAACTTTCAAATAAGTTTCATAGAACCCAATATATTGTTAACTTGGAAATTACCAAAAACCTTATTAAACCAAGATTGCCTAAACCAAGACATACAAGTTGAAGGTAACGCATTAATAAAAATACATAATTGCAGTGTACAATTAAACGAATTCTTAATATCCAACTCAATACCAGAATTTGCACAGAGCATATACATCAACAATAACGTAACAAAAATTAAACCACTGTCTTATTTGCAAACCAAAGAAATCGTAATAGAAAATACGCAATTAAATAATGTATTACATGTAAGCTTAATACTACTATTTGTCATAATCATAATAGGATTAAGCTACAAATTGTTTAGTCTAAGTAAAAGCAATAAGCCTAAAACCGACCCGCACATAGAAACATCCTTAGACGAAGACGAAGAATCCCCAGCAGGCACAATTTTAGACGCACCTGAACTATATCCAAGGATAATCGCCTGAGGACAGGCTTAAATCTAACAATGGGGGAGTGACATATCTATAGTCCATGCTCCGCATACCCTTGTCTATGTCTATTACCCTGCACCCACAATACTATAAACAATCCGACAGGCAATGTAAACAAACACCCTAAGCTAGAAGTGGAACATAAAACAATAGATGGCGCACTAGAATCCAGCCGCACTAAAACCCAGCCGCACTAGAATCACGCCACTCTTCAGAGATCAATTACTAATCGATTCTCAAGAACCACGCCATCGTAGCTGACCAATCAGAGGCCCTATTCTCAGCCACCCCCAAGTAATGCAACACCGATCATACGCAGCGGAAGCCTTTCATCAAAAGCCGCCTTTCCCACATATCGATCGAGTCACGTACTCCATCTCCGAAGCCGAAGTCGAAGCCAACGCCTCCGAATCCAACTCCGAATCCCAAGCCAAGCATCATGATATAAATAGTCTACATTTGGGAAGGCAAATCAGTTCTGTTCAAGACAAACGTCCATCGCGACACCGTCGGAGAATTCAACAAAAGTTCCATTCAAGACACCGGACATCAGTCATCGTCGGGGAAATAACTAATCAATGTGCACTAAGTTTAAGTGAAAGAATAAAATCTTTTTTTAAAACGCAAAATGCAGTGTCGAAAGAGATAATAAATAAATAAAAAAAAGAGATAATCAACATACAAGATATCCAAAAATTAAAAAAAAAAAAAATAAATAAAATAAATAACTACATAATTATATTACGTTATTTCTCTAAAAAGGGAGGTGTAGTATGTTGTATGCCAAATAAGCATATGCCCACCGTATTGTAGTGTATACAATATGTCAAGTGGTCATATGCCCAAAGTTAATGTAGAGTATCACGCTCATAAACATAAAGACACTTTGTCGCAATGTTTACGTAACATAGCCACACTCAAGAGCCGTAATACGATCAGCCCCTTATATGTGGACTGGCCTGCAGCGTGAGAACTGCAGTGTCGGCAATATATTCCAAGTGGCCGAATTAGCATTCCAATGTATACGCCTTCTGCATATACATTCTTACAAACATAAATATACACATACATATGGCATGCTACATGATCCCGTTCTGCCGCTGCCCTTAGCGACAGAACTCAACCAAGAACATTATGTACTTTAGGCTAAATAAGTTTATGAAGAATAAATTGAATTCATTCTGAATACAACCCGAAGAAAGAACAGAAGTTTTCGCTGCTTCTATTCTATTACGATTCCATTTCTACAATTGGTCGTTTCTTTATTCATTACCGAACATAGATGCAACTGTTAACTCGTTTTATAGTTCTATTTACTCCGCCCTTAATACGTTTGTTCCAGATATCACTGTACCTGTATCGTCCAAGCCACCCTGGTTCTCCAAGTATTTGTCATACTTAAAAAATAATAAATCCCGGCTCTATAAAAAGTACCAGAAGTCGGGCTCCACGTTGGCCTTAGCTCTATACTCCTCCGCTCGCTCTCTGTTCCTTGCCGTCAATAGTCAGTGTTATAATCATTACCTTTCACAATGTAGTAGTAACTTTCGTAGTGATCCTAAAAAATGCTATTCGTTCGTTAACTCTAAGCGCAAGTCAAACGTTTTTCCTCCGTCCCTTCATTACCAGAACAAAACAGAAGCTTCTGCTGTTGGTATTGCAAATTTATTCGCTAACTTTTTCCAAACAACGTACTCGTCTCATATTTACAACGCATCCACTCCGTATCCGTACCAGCTACCTCAAGCTAACAGCATTTTTCTGCCCTTTTTCGAGGAAAGCGTTGTTCTGGAAAGTTTGTCATCTATGGACATATCGTTTTCTGCGGGTCCAGATAAGGTACCAAGTTGCATCTTAAAACACTGTGCCCATTCCCTTTGCAAACACTTGACCTTTCTCTTCAACCTCTCCTTGGAACAGTCTTGTCTCCCAGTAATTTGGAATGAGTCCTATATCATTCCGCTTCACCAAAAAGGTTCAAGATCAAACATTGAAAACTATCGTGGTATCGCAAAGCTTTCCGCCATCCCGAAGCTTCTTGAGTTCCTGGTCACCCGGCAACTGCAACATCTTTGTTGCAGCTTGATATCTCCGTCGCAACACGGTTTTTTCAGACATCGTTCAACATCGACTAACCTTCATGAGTTTTCTAACCAAATCCACCGTGGATTTCAAATTGGTTTGCAGACGGATGTAGTTTTTACGGACTTCAGCAAGGCATTCGATTCTGTGAACCATGCTCTGCTTATTCACAAGCTCTCTTTATTAGGGTTCCCAACTGTTCAGGCCAGCAATAGACAGTTTCCGCGCACTGTGCCGGCTCCGCGCGCCTCGGTCCCGGCTCGCGCTCGCGCGCTCGGAGGGGCGCTCGGATCCACAATCCACGATCCACACGGCGCTCACCGCAGCACAAAGGCAGCATAAAGCATAGATCATAAGGCATAGAGAGTTAGTTACGATTTCACCCCCGCTTCAACCTGTCGACATACCGCGCGGATACCCAATAATTACATGAACAATATATATATATACACACAACGAAACCCATGGGCCTTTCCTTTCTGTGACGACTGCTAGGAGTTTATACTGGAACATACACCTCGCCGTTGGATAATTGATCCTCGATCCGCTCCACTACAAACATTGGTCCTTCGAGCCGGATCTTCGCCTTCCCCATAAGGAGAAGCTCACCCCAGCCAGCATCGGCGGATCGCTCCAAGTGTAAGATAAGTACAACCCTTCGATTGTGCCCAACACCAGTGCAGTGATTTTGTGCGAGTTTCCCATCCCAGTCCGAGTTCCCGCGGCATATGTACATATATGCCTTTCTCGCTCTAGCTCCAAATTAAACCATACTTCGTTCTGCCAACGGTTGTGGCCTCCTATTTCTCCAAAGGTTTAATTTGATCCGAGCTAGCTCCAGCGTTCCTCCTCCGATCCAGTGCCCACATTAATATATAGCTGTCTGTAAATCATATTCCTACCGCTCCCAGCTACCAGCTGAGCTTTCGCTGCTGACAACTGCACATGCACACCAACATACATACATATGTACATATGTGTAAGCAACGCAATCCAAGCGGCTGACAACAAACAAAAAGACATATTCTTGCAATTAATTTGTTGTTCATTCCGTGCATGCTCAACGGGTTATAGTTCTTTCGTTTGTTTTAAAGAATATAGAATAACAAATCACAAATCACAACCAATCTTTATTTAACTCATTATATTGCCAATAAAAATAAAACACGACTCCATACATATCATCTTACATATGCGCACGCATTTTCAACTAACAACTCTTGCACATCTGTATATACATACATATATTGTATTGTATTGTATATAAAACGGTTACTCCGTTTTTTGTTTTACCCGTTGTTTCAATATCGTCAAAAGGGGGGGTCGTTAATCCAAGCCACGGTACCTAGCACTTACACCCATACACACACACACATACAAGTAACAGAAGCGACGCATTCTGTTCATTTTTCTTTTCGCTTTCGCTTCTCCACCGTTTGCTTGCGTTGTTGTTGGTGGGAGAATATTTTTTCGGTGCCGCGCTTGACCGTAACGGAACGCCAAGTGACGCGCTACCCTGCTTTTCAAGGGTATATTGATTTGAACATTCGGTTTGCAACCGACTCTATATAGGGGGACCTTGTGCATCAATATCATTGCTCATCCATTAGTCGCTCTTGGTTGGACATTTTTTTTTGTATTTGATCGTAGTATTTTATATTTATATTCCGGCCACGGTGCCCGACTTCTACTATATAAATACTCGCGATAAATTCCGCCAAGGCCACATATCCACGGTTCGTCGTTCAAAACTTCCACTTCTCCATTTCCGCTCACCTGCTTTGCGACTCTGATACGCGTTATCGCAAATCCATCAGCCAACCATGCCCACTGGTGATAAGAAATCTCGCAAGAAGTTTAAGCGGGTGAGTTCGCTGAGTTTAACCCATCCACCCAGCTCCAACGGCTCAATCGCTACGCCCACATCTTCCCGTCCGTCCCCAACTGAGCGAGGTCCGACCACGTCCAGGGCTCACGCACCACATGCCTTTGAGGCCTTGTTGCTCCCCTCGGTCGTCCCTCGCACGGTTCCGAGCACTATGGCCCAATCGGCCGCCAGTTCCGCACGGTCTAAGTTTGCCTTGGCTGCAAACAGACTGACACGCTTCGACCAGAAGCTCAGCGCTCCAGATGCTAGCACACCAACCCGCTCGCTCTCCCAAGTCCATCGAGATCAACTCCGAAGCCTGTGGGCGAAGGTGGACGCGGAGTTCGAGGCCTGTGTGGAGGCGATAACGGAAGTAGATCCAGAGGGGGTAGCTGACGTCCAGGGGATGTACGATGACTGCTACGCGGTCTACGCGAAATGCCTTGCCGAACTGAACGATCAGCTCGAACCCCCGACTGTCCCTCACACGCCTCAACTGGCCGTTCAAGTGCCGACGTCCGGCGGTTGCCGTCTTCCTCCATGTGACACTGAAGTTTTCAATGGGGACTATCAGCAGTGGCCCACGTTCCGAGACCTGTTCACCGCCATATATATAGAGAACCCGAGGTTGGCTCCAGTAGAAAAACTGTTCCACCTCAACAAAAAAACAAGCGGTGAGGCCCACGACATAGTGGCACAGGCTCCACTCACGAACGAAGGGTTCGCGTCCGCATGGAGCGCCCTCCGTGAGCGTTTCCAGAACAATAGGCTGATACTCAAAGCCCAGCTGAAGATGCTTTTCAGTCTGCCCCAAATCCGCACCGAGTCAGCTGCAGCGCTAAAAGAGCTTCAGAGGGCCGTCCACAAGTGCCTTACGACACTCAACCACTCCGAGGTCTCCACAGACAGCATTTTCGCTGACGGAGTGTTAGTGTACCTCATATCCGCGAAGTTGCCGAAAACGACTTTGGAGCTTTGGGAGCAGTCCGTGACACAGAAGTCCGAAATTCCCACCTGGCACGCTATGGACAAGTTCCTGGCGGAGCGGTACCTGTCTCTCGAGGTGACCGAGGACGGCCATCCAGGCATGGAGACTCAGGCCCACTCCAGGGCGAGTCTACCCATGTCAGAGAGGTCAAAGGGCAATCCCAACCCTTTCCGTTCCCAAGAGAGCCCTGTTGCAAGGCGGGTTCACTCTTTCGGAACAACTGTGGATCCGAAGCGGAGAGCGTGTGATCTTTGCTCCAAAGAGAACCATCCGATCCCGGTATGCCCTCAATTCCTTCAGATGAGACCTGATGCTCGCTCCAGCTATATTAAGCAAAAAATGCTTTGCTTAAACTGTTTCGCAAGAGGTCACCAGATTCGTGAATGCCAAAGCGCCCACAACTGCAACACGTGTGGAGACCGGCATCATACGCTGCTGCACCGTGGCACTCCAGTTTCCAGCCAATCCGTGCCCAATTCCGTACCACTTCCGACTCCTGCCGAAGCTCAGCCTAGCGTTCAGAACTATTTCGCCTCCGGCAAGAGGGCGGTACTCCTAGGCACGGCTATTATTAATATTTGCCACTTGGGGACAAATTTTCGCGCCCGCGCTCTAATCGACCCGGGCTCCGAGGCGACGTTCATTACGGAACGTCTCTTCCAGATCATTAAGTTGCCATTCCGACTCGCCCAGGCACAGGTCTCGGGCCTCAATCAGACAATATCCGCTCAGTCCAAGAAACTCTGCCATTTTTCCATCCGTTCCCCGACTAAGCCGGGCTTACAATTGGACGCCACAGCCTATGTCCTGCCGGAACTATCAGGCAGCCTTCCCTCCCATCCGATCCCGCAACACTCGTTGCGAGACTTGCCGAACCTGCCATGGGCAGACCCGACATTTTACGAAAGCTCACAAATAGATGTCCTGATTGGTGCCGACATCCTTCCATCCATCCTCTTGAGCGGCTCACAGACGAACATCTGTGGATCTCTCCTCGGACAGGAAACCATTTTCGGGTGGGTTCTTACAGGCCCAGTGCCAAACACGGTACAAGGCCAGGTCGCATCCTTCTCCACGCAAATTTCCACCGAGCTAGAGACTCCGTTGGACAAACTCCTCACAAAGTTTTGGGAGGTGGAGGACATTCCTACTAAAATAGAAAGCGAGTCGGATTCGTACTGCGAAAGAAATTTCCTCCGAACTACGTCAAGAACGCCAAGCGGGAAATACGTCGTCACGTTACCGTTTCGCGACCCAGATCATCTCGGATCAGATCTGGGGTATTCAAGGGCAGCCGCGCTGGCCCAGTTCCTAAGAAACGAAAATCGCTTGAAAAGAAACGGTCCCCTACAAGAGCAGTACGACACCGTAATCCAAGAATACCTAGAGCTTGAACATATGACAGAAGTTCCTCCGACTCATGGGTCCTCAACCTACTACCTTCCGCACCACGCTGTCTTCAAGCCTGAGAGCACTACCACGAAGGTCCGCGTGGTATTTAACGCATCCAGCCCGTCGACCAACGGTGTGAGTTTGAATGATCTTCTGCACGCCGGCCCGGTCCTCCAATCTGACTTGACCCTCCAGATCCTGAAGTGGCGTTATTTCCGGTACGTTTTCAACGCGGACATCACCAAGATGTATCGCCAAATTTGGGTTGACCCGAAACACACCCCTTTCCAGCGAATATTATTTCGAAACAAGGAGGGACTCATCCGCGACTATGAACTTAAGACCGTAACCTTCGGAGTCAATTGCGCTCCTTTTCTTGCCATCCGAGTGTTGCAACAGCTAGCAAGCGACGTCCAGTCCAGATTTCCGAAAGCAAGTCGCATTATCCGATCATTCATGTATGTCGACGATGTCCTAGCCGGAGCGGATTCTACCGATGAGGCTCGACTAACGATCCGCGAGTTGCAGGCCGCACTTAGCTCTGCAGGTTTTCCGCTGCGGAAGTGGACTTCAAACCACAAAGCTATTCTGGCAGGAATTCCGAGTGCTCATCGTCTCCACACAGATTTTCTGGAGATGGAGGAAGAGAGCACGGCTAAGACTCTCGGGATTCGCTGGAAAGCGACTGTTGAGACAACGAGCTTTTTCGCTGACTATGATTGTTCAATAATTTCACAAATTATTAATTTCCGAAAACGTTATAAATTTTATTATAGGTATTTTGTGTGTTGAGGGTGGCCGAAGATGCCAGAGCCTTTTACAATAGTATTAGAGTGACACACTTGGATGAGGCAAGCGAGCCGATCTCGAGCCAAAGTAATAGATTGGGGACAAAAGGGTCTGTTCTCCAACTATATCAAGCGGTAACTGCTAGAGCAGGCGCAGCTGCTGACGGCTTAGCGACGGCATAGGAAAGAAAAGATAACAAGAGCGAGCATAGATAAGAATAGATGATTAAATGAGAGCATGTTGCTGAGCGAGCATAGATAAAGCTACGCTTACGTTACGTTAGTTTAGTATAATGACCAAATAGAAAAGAAAGTGAATTGATAGGCAATAAAACAATGGTATAAAATTTACACTCGGGCTTCGCCCGAACATACTCCCCCCGTGGAAGGATCCATGCCTTTCACCTCATCTCGTAGAGGCAATAGACATAGTTTTGCAAGTGCTCTTCGGCTAACACCTGTAGCCATCCTGATCAAGGCGACTCGAGATACGCCGTCAGCTCCTGGGATGAGCTCGAGGATTCTCGCTAGAGGCCACTTCAGAGGAGGGAAGTTCTCGTCCTTAACAAGAACGACATCATTGACGTGAAGCTCAGGATTCCGGGTGCGCCACTTCGTTCTTTCTTGAAGACTGGTTAAATACGATTGGCGCCAGCGAGACCAAAAGATTTGCTGAAGCTGTGTGACCTTCTGCCAACGGTCCAAGCGATCGACGTTTAAATGAACCAAGTCAGGCTCCAAGAAGGTTGTGATAGGGGCGCCAACTAGAAAATGGCTGGGCGTGAGTACATCGAGATCTGCAGGGTTCTCTGAAAGAGGAAACAATGGCCTTGAATTAATGATTGCACAGATATTGCACGCGAGAGTGCGCAGCTCATCAAATCCAAGAAGCGAGGATCCGAGGGCACGTCGAAGATGATGCTTAGCAAGCTTGACTGACGCCTCCCACAATCCTCCAAAATGTGGCGATCTAGGAGGAATGAAACGCCAATCGATGCAATCGTTGAGACAAGCTTGATGCACGGCTTCTTGATGACTGTCGCTTAGGAATAGCGACTTAAGTTCCGCCAGTTCGTTCCGCGCTCCAACAAAATTTGTGGCATTATCTGACCAAATACGAATCGGTCTTCCACGGGTGCAAATGAAACGGCGAAGAGCAGAGAGGAACGCAGATGTTGTAAGATCCTTCACAAGCTCGATGTGAACCGCCTTGGTGGAGAAGCATATAAAAATGCTCATGTAGCACTTTAGTGGGGGCCGGTTTCGAACTTCTGATTTATACAGGAACGGACCGCAATAGTCCACGCCGGTAACTAAAAATGCACGAGATTCGCTGACTCTGTCCACCGGAAGATCTGCCATTATTTGCTCGAGAGTTCGAGGCTTCACTCTAAAGCATCTGACACACTTTTGGATTACGTGTGCTACGGTCTTTCGGCCACCGATTGGCCAGTACGTTTGACGAATGATGGCTAATAGCGACTGGGGTCCAGCGTGAAGGTGCTTTTCGTGTAAGTGCCGTATCAGAGCAGAAGTGATGGAATGATTCTTGGGCAATATTATGGGATGCCGTGCTTCAAAGTCCAAGGTAGAGTTTTTAAGACGCCCTCCAACTCGAAGCAAACCGCAATCATCTAAAAATGGCGAAAGAGAGGCGATCGAGCTTGAAGCCTTTATGTCCTTTCGCGTTTCCAGGGCTCTTATTTCAGTGGATAGACGAGATTGTTGAGTAAGACGAATAAGCAGTTCGGTTCCCAAACGCAAGTCCTCCACAGTTATTCCAGACTTTCGTCGATGAATGAATTTGCATACATACGCAAAAATTCGTTGCATTTTGGGGAAGGAATTTACAAACTTTGATTCTTCCACCAAATATCTTGACGCGCAGTTTGTAATTAGTATGGTTTTTCGTGCCTCCAAAACCGGCTCTGGAAGAGCAGGTGTACTTGGCCATTGATCCTTACTGGCTGTCAAGTATGTAGGTCCATACTTCCAAAGATGAGAATTGATGAGCTCAGCTGGTAATGATCCTCGAGAAAGCATATCGGCAGGGTTTAGATCAGTTGGCACGTGCAGCCAAGACATTCCAGATGTGAGTTCCTGAATAACAGAAAGTCTATTAGCGACAAATACATTGAAGTTGGATGGTTGATTCTTGATCCAAGCCAAAACGACTGTGGAGTCACACCAGCAATAATAAGAGCACTTGAAGTTCATCAAAGACACTTCATGCATAAGCTGAGCGAGTAGCGCTGCACCACATAATTCCAACTTGGGTATTGTGATAGTCTTCAGTGGCGCTACACGAGATCTGGAAGATAGAAGATTTGCCTTGACTCCATTGTCGCCTTGCGAAACAGCGTAGATGCAAGCTCCATAAGCACTCATGCTGGCATCACAAAATCCATGCATTTCAAGGTTGCTGCTTCGAAGGAAAGATAGGCGCGGGAAAGAAATTTGTTGCATAGAGTCAAACTGCTGAATAAAGTTGATCCAAGTTGTGCGTAAGGAGACTGGCAGACTTTCATCCCAATGAAGCTTTTCTTTCCACAGCTGCTGTAGAAATATTTTTGCTTTAGTAATAACTGGCCCTATAAGTCCGAGTGGATCATAAAATCGTGCAATAGTTGACAATACAACTCGCTTAGTTGGTTTCGAAGGGACTTGATTGGGACAGAATGAAAATAATAGCTCATCCGAAGTGGGATTCCATGCTAAACCTAGCGTCTTGGTTACATCGCTGCCATCAGTAAATTTAACAAATGTTTCCCTATCTTCATGGGGTGTTTGATTGAGTACATATGTATCGTTGGAACACCATTTTCTGATCTTGAAATTTCCTTTGGCTAATAGTCCTGACACCTGGCGAATTATTTCCAGCACCTCATTTGTAGTATCTCCCCCCGTTAGCAAATCATCCACGTAAAAGTCCCGCAGCACAACTTCAGAGCCAATTGGATATGACGAACTCTCGTCTGCCGCTAGTTGGTGCATAGAACGGACGGCCAGAAATGCTGCTGGTTTCGTTCCATAGGTCACGGTATCCAGCTTGAATGTCCTTAGCTCCTCGAGGGGTGAGTCAC
This sequence comes from Drosophila persimilis, assembly GCF_003286085.1. Classification (NCBI taxonomy): domain Eukaryota; kingdom Metazoa; phylum Arthropoda; class Insecta; order Diptera; family Drosophilidae; genus Drosophila; species Drosophila persimilis. The sequence continues at coordinate 23,466 of NW_020825405.1, forward strand.
GCCACAGTATGCACTGCAGAAAACTATCTTGGGGCGAGACACGGACGCATCTATACATTTTACAAATGTCACCAGTCAATGCTATACGAAAGGTACGAAATCGAAGAAGAGTCGTAACTAACTTTGGCTGAATTGTTGGGCCTGACATCAATATATCGTTGAGGGAATATCCTGTAGATGTACAAGCGGATCCGTCGAAAACTACTCGGAGTTTTGTGGTGGTTTTGTCTTCTCTTAAGACGCAGTGATGAGGAAGAAAAAATTTGCATTGTTTAAGTGCGTCACTTTTGACAGGGGACATGTGATTCAAATCGACGTATTCCTTTATAAATGCGGCGTATTGGGCCTTGAGAAGCGGTTTGCGAACCAACTTGCGCTCTAGATTGAGAAATCTGCGATAGGCTTGTTGATAAGAATCTCCAAGAAGACTGTCACTCAGCTTTAAAGGCAATTGAACGCAATATTCGCCACTTGGAAGCCGACCGCAATGTTTTTTGAAATGTTCCTCGCAAGCACTTTCCTCCTTTGTTGCTTCTGTAGCGGGACCGTGGCAGTTTTCCACTTCCCAGAACCTTCGCACTAGCTCATCCAAACCAACGGTAGGCGTTTGACTCAATTCCGTCGAACTAGAGGCAGCTAGGAGCACTGAGCTGCGGGAGTACTGACCTCCACCTGTGACAACCCAGCCGAGACGGGTTTTTTGTATTATAGGAAGTCCCCTCTCCAATTTGATCTGTCCAACGCATAAAATGTCGTAAAATAAGCTGGCTCCAATAAGTACATCGATGCGCTGAGATTTGTTAAAGTGTGGGTCAGCAAGGCTGATATTGGATGGCATTTCCCATTTGGATACATCAAATGAAGAAGCAGGCTGGTTTCCTGTAATACGTGGAGCAACGAGAGCTGTGAGACTCGTGAAGTAATCGGAAGTCCTGGATTGAATGACCAAATTAACTGAACCTTCCGTGTGAAATGCAGAATCAGCGCCGATACCCGATACTGATACCGACCCTTTGGCTCGTTTCAGCTGAAGCCTCTGAGCAAAGCGAGAGGTTATTAAATTAATCTGAGAGCCTGAATCCAGAAGAGCCCGGCAAGGAAGAAGATCACCAACTCGACTCTTTATCATAATGACTGTCGTGGCTAGAAGCACTACGTCTGAGCTAAGATTCTGAGCAGGAGGCGAGCATGGTGATGAAGCGGCAACAAGAGAACTTGAAAGATTGGGGCCTGGGCATAAGTCTGTCTGAATAGGAGACGTAGTAGCGTTTGCAGGTTCCGTGTTAACTGACGTAGGCAGCGGATTGTTGATATGTAAAAGGGTATGATGCTTTTCACCGCATGTGCGACAAGAGCCTGAACTGCAGGAGGTATTCCGATGTCCCTTCTTCAAACAGTTGAAGCAAACTCTAAGCTTCCTTGCCTCTCTAAGACGCAAAGATGGCGAAAGGTTTCCAAAGCGAGTGCAGCTGTAAATGTTATGCCCTTTATTATCACAGAACACGCATTCCAATACGATTGTATTTGTAGCAACAAGACTGTGTTTTGAATGAGTGATTCGTTTATGTTTTCCAACCTGACTGCTATGGATTTGAATCGACATAGCTTGATCCATGGTCTCCATGGCTTGACATCTCCTCTCCAAAAAAGCCGAAAAATGGTCCCATGTTGGTATGACGTTAGGGGGTGACAGCTCCTCCCATTTGGTCCTGGTATCAGAGTCGAGATACTTGTATGTGGAGTGAACGATGATGCATCCGGCTATTTCCTCCATGGTACCCATCGATCTAAGCGCTCTCATGTGAGAATGAAGCTTGTCCGATAAAGTACGTAGCTTTGTAGTTGACCCATCTTCAACCTTCTCATGCCTCAGAATCTCAGCGACGTGTGCCTGAAAGATTAAACGTTTATTATTGAAACGATTGTTTAAAATGTCCAATGCAATATCATAATTGCTCTCCGATACTTCCAAAGAGCGAACAGCCTCCAGGGCAGGTCCATCCAAACATGAGCGCAGGTGCTGGAACTTCTCAATCTTTGATAGAAAGGGCTCCTGATCTATTACTGTGCTAAACATCGAGTAAAAGTCTGCCCACTCAGTATAACCTCCACGGAAAGTGGGAAGTTTAATGTCAGGAATATGATATCGTGACCGTACATTTCCGGAGGCAGTAACGTTGAGCTCGGGTCGTATCGTTGAGTGATGCGGCATGTTCTGGGTAGTCCTGCGGAGTGCTGAGCGAATACGAACTTCGATTTCCATCGCCAAATCCTCAAAATTGTTGCTTAAGTCGCTGCCAATTTCGCTTACATCAAGCTCTTCTAAATTAGAATGAGTAACATTAAATGAGTCGGATATTTTTTCCAAAAATTTTAAATGAACACTTAGCGCATCTTCACTGATTGGGTTGTTTTCATCATTCAATATCGTCTCTCGAAGTGAAACGGCTTTGTTGTATATTGAGAGTGCCTTTAGTTTGTAAAAAGACACCCTGTTTTCCGGCACGTCATTAGACTCATCCATTTTCGACAGGCAGCAGCGAGCAAAGCACAAAGAAGAATCGAAGAACCAACCGTTTGATTTTTTTTGGTATGCAAGCGCAAGTGCAGCGAACCCGAAGCCGCTAATGCACGTAGCTGTATTAGTGCTTGTAAGCAAGCGCGCGACGAAATGGGAACTAACCGCTTCGCGTTCGAACAGTTATGTTTAGCGGATAATTTTCACTGTTTATAATTGTTTATTTCCAAATTGTTACTGACGATCACGTCGGGGTCACCAAATGTTGAGACAACGAGCTTTTTCGCTGACTATGATTGTTCAATAATTTCACAAATTATTAATTTCCGAAAACGTTATAAATTTTATTATAGGTATTTTGTGTGTTGAGGGTGGCCGAAGATGCCAGAGCCTTTTACAATAGTATTAGAGTGACACACTTGGATGAGGCAAGCGAGCCGATCTCGAGCCAAAGTAATAGATTGGGGACAAAAGGGTCTGTTCTCCAACTATATCAAGCGGTAACTGCTAGAGCAGGCGCAGCTGCTGACGGCTTAGCGACGGCATAGGAAAGAAAAGATAACAAGAGCGAGCATAGATAAGAATAGATGATTAAATGAGAGCATGTTGCTGAGCGAGCATAGATAAAGCTACGCTTACGTTACGTTAGTTTAGTATAATGACCAAATAGAAAAGAAAGTGAATTGATAGGCAATAAAACAATGGTATAAAATTTACACTCGGGCTTCGCCCGAACAGCGACTTCAGACGAGTTTTTTTTTGTCCCTCCCGAGTTAGCGCCTGAGTCGTCATACACCAAGCGAGCAGTTCTGTCCCAGATCGCAAGGCTGTTCGACCCCGCGGGGTGGTTGGCCCCATTCATTGTTCGGTCCAAGATCTTCATGCAAGAAATCTGGTTGCAGGACCTGGGATGGGACGATGAGCTTCCAAGCGAGATGCGCCAGCGCTGGCAAAGTTTCCTGCGGAGCTACTCCGCTCTCGACCAAATCCATATTCCAAGATGGGTCGGCTCCCGGCCAGCGGTAAAAGTCGAACATCATGGGTTCTGCGATGCATCCGAGAGGGCTTACGGTGCCGCCATCTACGTCCGCATTGAGGTTGACCGTTTGGTCGAGGTGCAGCTTCTCACAGCGAAAACGCGAGTCGCAAACGTGAAAACCGTGTCGCTCCCCCGGTTAGAGCTTTGCGGGGCAGTGCTTTTGTCCGAAATGGCGGCGGCTATCCTGCCGAATATGCCAACAGCAAGTACGAGCTGCTATTGCTGGACCGATTCCACCATAGTCCTCGCCTGGCTGGCAAAGCCCGCGTGTCACTGGACCACGTTCGTGGCCAACCGAGTGACTAGGATATCTCAAGCGACCGATATTGAGAAGTGGTGCCACGTTCCATCCGAACAGAACCCCGCGGACTTAGCCAGCAGAGGCGTGCCGTTACAGGAGTTGGTGGAGAACCAACTCTGGTGGCAAGGACCAACTTGGCTGCAGAAGGGCCGAGATCAATGGCCGGCACCAGTTAATAACTCCCCCGTTATGACCTTAGAGCAGCGAACTGTAAAAGCCCATTTCGCACTCAACCCAGCCGAAGACTTCCTCGAACGATTCTCCAATCTGGAGAGAGCTCTACGAGTCCGTGCATATATCCTGCGCTTCACCAAGCGCTGCCGGAAATTAACCCCCCCCACAAAGGGCCATCTTACGAGCGGCGAAATTACCGAAGCTGAAAAAACTCTTATCCTAGAGACGCAGCGTAGAGAATACCCCGAGGAGTATCGCTGCCTAAGCGGTAAGCGGCCAACGCCAAGGTCAAGTTCTATCCTGAACATGAACCCTTTCCTAGACCGCCATGGGTTGATCAGAGCATGCGGCCGTGTCGCAGGCTCTGAAGTGCTTAGATACGACGAACGACATCCAATCATTCTCCCATATAATTGTCGATTGTCTCGCCTTCTCGCGCAATTTACACACCGGATAACTCTTCATGGCGGCAACCAATTGATGGTGCGCCTCATTCGATCAAAGTATTGGATTCCAAAGGTTCAAAGGCTTATGAAGGGGGTTGTGAACTCCTGCAAGGTCTGCGTTATTCACAAAAGAAGGTTGCAAACCCAAATGATGGGAGATCTCCCAACCGAGCGGTCGTCCTTTTCCAGACCGTTTACGCATACAGGGATTGATTACGCGGGTCCTTTCGAAATACGGAACTATACAGGGAGAGCATGTCTGATCACGAAGGGGTATGTGTGCGTATTCGTGTGTTTTTCCACAAAGGCGATACATTTAGAACCCACGTCCGACCTCACCACCGAAAAATTTCTCGCCGCCTTCGCTCGTTTCGTCGCAAGGCGCGGATGTCCACAGCGTATCCATTCAGATAATGGAAAAACTTTCGTTGGTGCAGCAACCCTGCTTTCCAGTGACTTCCTTGACGCGTTTAAGGACTCGGTGACTGATGCGTATAGCCATCAGCGGGTTTCGTGGCGCTTCATCCCACCAGGAGCTCCACATATGGGAGGCCTATGGGAAGCCGGAGTGAAGAGTTTCAAAACTCTCTTCTACAAGGCCACGTCCACTCGGAGGTATACGTTTGAAGAGCTTTCTACGCTGCTCGCGAAGATTGAAGCGTGCCTCAATTCCAGGCCGCTCTCACCGATGTCCGATGATCCGACGGAGCTGCTAGCCCTCACTCCCGGGCACTTCCTTATTGGGGGGCCCTTAATGAGTACGGCCGAGCCCGAAATAAAGGGGAACCTTAATTCGATCATCAATCGGTGGCAGCATTTGAAGGCCCTCAACCAACAGTTCTGTCAAAGGTGGAAGGAGGAATACCTCAAGGAGCTCCACAAGCGGACTAAGTGGCAGACGCCGACGCCAAATCTGCAGGTTGGCGATATGGTGGTCATCAAGGAGGATAACCTGCCGTCCAACGAATGGCGGCTCGGAAGGATAACTTCCGTGTATCCCGGTGCCGACGACAGGGTCCGTGTGGTGGATATCCTTACTGCCCGCGGTACCCTCAAAAGACCGATTGTCAAGGTCGTTCTCCTGCCAGTAGAACCCCGTAGTTCCATCCAACAATAACGTGAATGTGCACTTGTCCCATTCACAGCTCCGTACTAATACTTCTTCGACTTCTCTATTCCATCCTAGTTCCATCCTCATCCAGACATGGCCCCACGGATCCGCTCCAGCCGCACCACGGAGAGCCGGCGTGATCGAGGGATCAACTCGTACCGTTGCCGGGTCTGCCGAGGAATTCATCCGCTACGGACCTGTCACCATTTCCTTCGCCTGAGCCCTGAGAAGAGACTCCGAGCTGTCCTCATTAACAAATATTGCGGGAACTGCCTGGCCAACACTCCGGCCAGGATTGTCGCAGTGGCGGGCTGTGCCGAGTGTGTGGCAAAAACCACCACACTCTACTCCACATACCCTCGTCTCGTCGTCCAGTCCGCTCGGCCTCAGGAGCATTGTCGCCATCTACAGCGCCCCACGTCAAACGCCGACCTCGGCGTCCAGCCCGCTCAGCCTCGGCTGCATCGTCGCCATCCACGTCGGCCCACGCCGACCGCCGCCCGCGTCTCCCCGTGAGCCGCCCCGTGGCAGGGCCCCCGGCACCATCCGTCGACTCACTTCTACAACATCGAAGCCTCATCATACTCCCGACGGCGCTGGTGGTCTTGGATACGGGTTCCAAAAACTTCGAGACGGCGGCGCTCATCGACCCATGCACGCCGGTGAGCTGTATTGACGACTCCTTGGCCAGCGCCTTCAAGTTACCCACCACTTGTGTGGGGGACGAGAAAGTGTGTACGGCGGTGATCCGCGCCAAAATGGGCGACTTCCAGTTGGAGACGATGCTCAAGGTCGAGCACCGTGTGCGCATCTGCACGCCTATCCGACAGCTGAGCGATTCCGTGCGGGCGCGTTTCGGTGACCTGAGGCTTGCCGATGAACAATTCCATCGACCGGCGACAATCTCGCTCATCTTGGGAGCAGATGTCTACCCGAAGGTGATCCAGCCCGGGTTCCTTGCGCGTGAGGACGGCCTGCCGGTGGCCCAGAGCACCGTTTTTGGATGGATCGTGTCGGGGGCGTGCACGCAGCCATAGGCCACCCCATTATACTTTGCAATCCTGCAAGGGGGGGGGAGGATGTTCAGGCCAGCAATAGACAGTTTCCGCGCACTGTGCCGGCTCCGCGCGCCTCGGTCCCGGCTCGCGCTCGCGCGCTCGGAGGGGCGCTCGGATCCACAATCCACGATCCACACGGCGCTCACCGCAGCACAAAGGCAGCATAAAGCGTAGATCATAAGGCATAGAGAGTTAGTTACGATTTCACCCCCGCTTCAACCTGTCGACATACCGCGCGAATACCCAATAATTACATGAACAATATATATATATACACACAACGAAACCCATCGGCCTTTCCTTTCTGTGACGACTGCTAGGAGTTTATACTGGAACATACACCTCGCCGTTGGATAATTGATCCTCGATCCGCTCCACTACAAACACCAACGAATCTTCTAGATTGGATTTCGTCCTATCTCTCTAACCGTACTCAACGTGTTTTGTTTTCTAACGTGTTGTCAAATACTGTTAATGTTACTTCAGGTGTGCCACAGGGAAGTCATCTGGGCCCGCTTCTGTTTATTTTATTTGTGAATGACCTTCCTCAAGTTATAACATACTCTACTACACTAATGTATGCTGGTGATGTCAAAATCTGTCTTTCTTACTATGATTGGTATTTGCACACACGCCTTCAACTTGATCTAAGTGAACTACTATTGTGGTGTTCAACTAATCTTATATTTCTGAACCTTTCCAAATGCAAACTTATGACATTTTACCGTCGCGCTCCTCATTTTGTCCCATATGTTCTAGGAAATCATGTCCTTGAGCGAATTTCGAGTTCAAATGACCTCGGAATCCCGTTTGATCATAAGATGTGTTTTAACACCCATATATGGATGTGGAGTCGGAAACGATTCCTTCTGGACGTTACACACATCCACTTTTACCACAAATCTAATATACCCCAATACTCATTTTGAGTATCGGGTATAACTAGGCCGTACAAAAATTCCAGTAGAAGGTCTTGTGAGCTTTGATAAAGCTTATCAACAGCTGTTTTGCGACCAAGCGGCAACGCTTTGATATGCAATTTTTCTGCCGTGCACTATATTTCATTAAATATTGCTGTGTCTGGATCCTGTATAACAGAAAAAGACCATAGAAAGTGTGGGAAAACGTGGGTTGCTGTTTTTAGTAGTCCCAGCCTCTTTCTTTCTCTCCTCGTGACCGTCAGAGTGACCGGCCGTGGAAAAAAAAGTCTTGTAGAGCTGACCCAGTTCTCTAAACCAAGGTCAAGCCAAAGTCAAAGCCTAGTGCAAGTGCCAAGTGCGGCTCAAAGTGATGATTTAATTTGAGTGGACGCGCCAGTTATATATCATCAATACTGGTGCAGCCGTTCGACCATTTGGAAAACGAACGCCCACAGTTCAGTAAAATTTTTCGATCAGTCGTAATTGAGGTAATTATCCACCCAGCTACAGAGACCCGTTGAAAAATTTCTGTTCTTTCCGCGTAGGATTAGCACCACTAGTATCAACGTATTACAACGCTGGTCTAGAAGTTACGGATTGGTTATTCCCGGACACCTCTATTGGCCACGTGCCCGTACCACCGGTTTAACCCCCATCTGAAAAGAATGAATGTGCGGTAACTGTTCGTTGGCCTTCAACCATGATCACGGTTTTATACATGCATTTATATATACCTACTACTAATCAGTTTTATAGATTTAAGATCATTATACCCTACCTCGCCCTTATGATATTCCTTCCTCAGTATATGCTGTATAGTAATACCCTATAAATGTAAGACAATATCGAATAGCAGGCTTATTTGAAGGGATCCTGACTGTTAATAGGTGGCCCTGAAGGATCATGGTAGGGTGGGCGTTCTCGCCAATGACCGATACCGCAGCCGACAAAGATCTGACCGGTGATCTTCTTCGTTTACGTATCCATGCTGATCTGTCCCTTTGACCCCCTGTATCCCGTTTCCTAGTATCCTTTCCATACTCGTACGCGATTTTTTTTATATAAATTCTTATCTCGACCATTTGCCAGAGTTCTAAATGGGTAGTAAAATGTCCTCCATGCCCACATAGTATACTACATAGTCTACTTTGAGCACTCTACTTCACTCCACGCTCTTATCTGAGCGGACCGGGACGTACGCTTCTAAGCACTTGACCTTGATAGTGGCGCCGGTGATGAGCCCGGCTCTCGGTTTCATCTCGGCTGCGACGCAAAACGAGCTGTCGCTATGGGTACTCAAGTCAACGTTCTTCAGTAAAGAGCAGCACCAGTAAAACAAACTAAAAACCAACGAGGGGGAACGTGGTGAGTAGCTGCGGACACCGCAACTCTACAGTTATACCCGATACTAAGTCAGTATGGCTCTCCTCCGGCAGACGCAGCTTATATTAAACGACACGACAAAGAGTGCGTGCGAGAGAGACAGAAAATCAGTCTGAGCGTGACGTCGGGCGCTGCGTAGCCAGTGCAAATTGATTTGTTCCCTTTGGCTATAAAAATGATCTGATCTCTGAGATTTGTGGATGCCCCAGATTTTCGTCATTTGCGGGGGCGGAAGGGGGTGTGGCGAAATTTGGACACGAAACCGTCAAGGTCCGATATTACAGGAGTGTGGATACCAAATTTGGTTACTCTGGCTCTTATAGGTTCTGAGATCCTTGAACTCAATTTTGCAATTGGCAAAACCGACCATGAAACCTGTGTGTTAGAGAGAGACAGAGAACGAAAGAATGAAATTGTTTTCTTGATTCTGGCTATAATAATTATACGATCTGGTTGAGATTATGCAATCTAGAACATATAGTCATCCTCTACGATTCTGAGTTTTTGGATGTGTTTTTTAAAAATGTGGGTGCCACAGATTTTCGTCCTTTGTGGGGGCGGAAGTGGGCGGGGCGAAGTTCTGAACTATTTTTGTAGCAGGGACATATTACAGAAGTCTGGATCCAAAGCATCGTTGCTCTAGCTCTTATAGTCTTTGAGCACTAAGCGCTGAAGAGGACGGACGGACGGACGGACAGACAGACAGGGTCAATCGACTCGGCTATTGATGCTGATCAAGAATATATATACTTTATGGAGTCGGTTTCTTCTGGATTCCTTCTGGACGTTACACACATCCACTTTTACCACAAATCTAATATACCCCAATACTCATTTTGAGTATCGGGTATAACTAGGCTGTAAAAAAATTCGAGTTGAAGATCTTGTGAGCTTTGATAAAGCTTATCAACAGCTGTTTCGCGACCAAGCGGCAACGCTTTGATATGCAATTTTTCTGCCGTGCACTATATTTCATTAAATATTGCTGTGTCTGGATCCTGTATAACAGAAGAAGACCATAGAAAGTGTGGGAAAACGTGGGTTGCTGTTTTTAGTAGTCCCAGCCTCTTTCTTTCTCTCCTCGTGACCGTCAGAGTGACCGGCCGTGGAAAAAAAAGTCTTGTAGAGCTGACCCAGGTCTCTAAACCAAGGTCAAGCCAAAGTCAAAGCCTAGTGCAAGTGCCAAGTGCGGCTCAAAGTGATGATTTAATTTGAGTGGACGCGCCAGTTATATATCGTCAATACTGGGGCAGCCGTACGACCATTTGGAAAACGAACGCCCACAGTTCAGTAAAATTTTTCGATCAGTGGTGTAATTCTGTTGAGGTAATCCACCCAGCTACAGAGACCCGTTGAAAAATTTCTGTTCTTTCCGCGTAGGATTAGCACCACTAGTATCTACGTATTACAACGCTGGTCTAGAAGTTACGAATTGGTTATTCCCGGACACCTTTATTGGCCACGTGCCCGTACCACCGGTTTAACCCCCATCTGAAAAGAATGAATGTGCGGTAACTATTCGTTGGTCTTCAACCATGATCACGGTTTTATACATGCATTTATATATACCTACTACTAATCAGTTTTATAGATTTAAGATCATTATACCCTACCTCGCCCTTATGATATTCCTTCCCCAGTATATGCTGTATAGTATTACCCTATAAATGTAAGACAATATCGAATAGCAGGCTTATTTGAAGGGATCCTGACTGTTAATAGGTGGCCCTGAAGGATCATGGTAGGGTGGGCGTTCTCGCCAATGAGCGATACCGCAGCCGACAAAGATCTGACCGGTGATCTTCTTCGTTTACGTATCCATGCTGATCTGTCCCTTTGACCCCCTGTATCCCGTTTCCTAGTATCCTTTCCATACTCGTACGCGATTTTTTTTATATAAATTCTTATCTCGACCATTTGCCAGAGCTCTAAATGGGTAGTAAAATGTCCTCCATGTCCACATAGTATACTACATAGTCTATAACTCTACTTTGAGCACTCTACTTCACTCCACTGTCTTATCTGAGCGGACCGGGACGTACGCTTCTAAGCACTTGAGAGCCCGGCTCTCGGTTTCATCTCGGCTGCGACGCAAAACGAGCTGTCGCTATGAGTACGCAAGTCAACGTTCTTCAGTAAAGAGCAGAACCAGTAAAACAAACTAAAAACCAACGAGGGGGAACGTTGTGAGTTGCTGCGGACACCGCAACTCTACAGTTATATTATATTAAACGACACGACAAAGAGTGCGTGCGAGAGAGACAGAAAATCAGTCTGAGCGTGACGTCGGGCGCTGCGTAGCCAGTGCAAATTGATTTGTTCCCTTTGGCTATAAAAATGATCTGATCTCTGAGATTTGTGGATGCCCCAGATTTTCGTCACTTGCGGTGGTGGAAGGGGGTGTGGCGAAATTTGGACACTAAACGGTCAAGGTCCGATATTACAGGAGTGTGGATACCAAATTTGGTTACTCTGGCTCTTATAGGTTCTGAGATCCTTGAACTCAATTTTGCAATTGGCAAAACCGACCATGAAACCTGTGTGTTAGAGAGAGACAGAGAACGAAAGAATGAAATTGTTTTCTTGATTCTGGCTATAATAATTATACGATCTGGTTGAGATTTTACATTCTAGAACATATAAACATCCTCTATGATTCTGAGTTTTTGGCTCTATCGTATCTTTAATAAAAATGTGGGTGCCACAGATTTTCGTCCTTTGTGGGGGCGGAAGTGGGCGGGGCGAAGTTCTGAACTATTTTTGTAGCAGGGACATATCACAGAAGTCTGGATCCAAAGCATCGTTGCTCTAGCTCTTATAGTCTTTGAGCACTAGGCGCTGAAGGGGACGGACGGACGGACGGACAGACAGACAGGGCTCAATCGACTCGGCTATTGATGCTGATCAAGAATATATATACTTTATGGGGTCGGAAACGATTCCTTCTGGAAGTTACACACATCCACTTTTACCACAAATCTAATATACCCCAATACTTATTTTGAGTATCGGGATAAATAAAACCAAAAATAGCCAAGATTGCTTTGATCTTCTTCCTGTTCGCCCTGTTCGCCGTAAGTGGAGATAGAAGTGGTCGAAAAGGAACAGTGACTGATTGTGGTTTTACTGTAAGTCTGATTTCAGGTGTGCAAGTTAACGTACCCAATTCCATTGAGCTCTTATACGAGTTGTAAACAATCTTTGGTTTTCCAAAACGAAAACAATTTCAATCTTGGGCCTCCGCCTAATTGATTTCTAAGATGAACAATCTCAAGGGCTCCCGCCGCAATCCCAATCTTTGACACTCGCCTAAATGGAAAACCAATGTTTGCCCACACCCGGCTTCTCATAAACAATCTCACTCCCGGCTTTCTGCAGATCCTGCACTTTAGGCCTTTTACAGTTCTCTCTTTGGATGACGAAATCCAATACTCGGGATGGCGAAATCAATTGAAATGTTTATAGAAAAACGATTCCCGAAAGGGATCAACGATGCAAAGATCAGAAAGTTCAAATCAGTCTTGATCCAGCAGCGACACCGCAAAGTCTAGCTAAATATTAAGATCGCGCAATCCCTTGCCCGGAATTCCTTTGTGACCCTCTACTTAAATCTATATCAGTGAAGTTCGAAGTAAAATAAAAACTTTTTAAAAACACAATCCGCTACCGCAGTTGTTTAATTGGCGCCCAACGTGGGGCGACGTTGTATAAAAAACACCGAATGATAAAAGTGTTGCGTCGTGCCGAAACCCGAAGGACAATTAATTAATGGAATAAATCCTTCAAATTTAAAAACGCGGAGTGACTGTGTGATATAAGATAAAAAAAAGTGAGATAAAAAGGAAACAAACCGGAGCTTAGGGAGTGCAAAAATAAATACAAATACAAATACAAATACAAATACAAATACAAATACAAATAAAATGCAAAATACAAATAAAACAAAAAGCTAATCAAGGCAATTCGTAAATACAAAAAAAACCAAAGAAACCCAAAGTTTTTAAAAAACAAAACCAACAAAACCGACAAAACCAAAATACAAAGAAAGTGAAACGATCAGCGAAGCCAAAGAAGGAAGACCCCCAGAAGACCCAGTCAAACAAATTTAGTCAAAGAAATTTAAGAAGGAAGACCCGTTCGAAGACCTGTCAGACAAATCAAGAAGGAAGAACCGTTCGAAGATCTGCCAAACTAAGAAGGACGACCCCTACCGGATATTTCGTGAGCAAGAGTTGTATTAATAAATATATAAGTATAATTAGGTTATATAAGATTATAAAAACTAACATATAAGAAAAATTAAAAGTGGATCAACTAACTTTAGATTTTGAAAAACTAAAAATGATTAACTCTCAAGCAAGGGCCGATCTCACAGCAGATCTGGTTAAACAATTGATAGCACTTCAAATTTCACAAGTACAAGAGCAAATTGTAAATTTAAAACAACAAATAGAAACTAAATCCGATCAGGTATCAGATTATCAGGCAGAAACAATAGACGAATCGATACAAATCCGGAACCGACAGAACAGCAATCAATTCAGGGGAAATAATAACAATAGAAATTATCGGGAGAATACTAACGGTTATTATAGGAGAAATAATAACAATTATAGCCAAGCCCAGCATTTTAGGGCAAACGTAGTACCGAATAATCAGTCTAACGACAATCAAGCGCAGAATCGAAAGCCAAACGAAATGTCGGAACAACCGGCTAATAAAGCAATGAGGATAAATAACATTGAGGAGGATCATTTTTTAGATCAGCCCCCGAAGTAGGTCTGCCCTACCTAAAAAGAGTAGACAAAAAAATAAACAGAGAATTAAAAGTTTTGATAGATACGGGAGCAACTTCCTGTTATATAAAAAAAGGAATTTACGACAATAAAAAAGAATTACCAATTTATAAGAAAGTTGCTACAGTGAATGGATTTTCAATAATTAAATATTTCCATAATATAACAATTTTCAACACAAAGCAAGTGTTTTATGAAATAGATGGAATGGAGGCAGATTTACTAATAGGATTTAACCTATTAAAGAAAATCGGAGCGGTTATTAATACAGGAAAGGGGACTTTAAGTTATAAAGACAATGAGGAGAAACTAATATATGACGAGGTCCTTTCTTTAAACAAATTAACCTTTATAGAAGGAAAAACCATCCTTCCGTTGAAGGAATATATAATAAAAAAATATTTTGAAGAAGAAAAAGAAATGAAAAGCGATTCAGTAAAGGTAGAAGGAAGTTTATATAGCTTGGGATCAAAAAATCCTGAGCACGCCGACGAAGAATTATCCGTCAATAGTTTGGGATTCAAATATCCTGAACCCGCCGTCGTTGAATTATCCGACATCCAAAGTTTTAATAGTTTGGGATTAAAATATCCTGAGCACGCCGTCGTTGAATTATCCGACACTAAAAGTTCGAATAGTTTGGGATTAAAGAATCCTGAACACGCCGTCGTTGAATTATCCGACAATGAACAATTTAAAAGTTTGGGATGCAAAAATCCTGAACGCGCCGTCGTAGAAATATCCGACATTCAAAATTATGCAAATTCTGAATTGAAAAAAATGAAATTGTATAACACAATAACCTACAAAGAGGACAATTTAGAAAATCTCAGAGAGAAAATGGTATCTATCATCGAAGAAGACCATGCCAATATAAATTTACAGTTACCGTTCAGAACGGATATAAAAGGAGAGATTAACACTGAACACGATAGACCGGTATATGGCAAGCAGTATCCATACGCTTATTCGGTTAACGATTTCCTTAATAACGAAATAAGTAAAATGTTAGATCAAGGTATAATCAGACCTAGTAAAAGCCCATATAATTCACCGGTAATAGTAGTACCAAAGAAGGGAGTAAATGAGGACGGAACTCCTAAGCATAGATTAGTAATAGACTTTAAGAAACTTAATGAAAACACTATACCGGATAGATACCCTATGCAAGATCCTTCAGTAATCCTTGCCAATTTAGGTAAAGCGAAATATTTCTCGGCCATTGATTTAGAGTCAGGTTTCTATCAGATTTTAATGAGGGAATCAGATATTGAAAAAACATCTTTTTCCATAAATAACGGCAAATATGAATTTCTAAGAATGCCTATGGGATTGACGAACGCTCCCAGAATTTTCCAAAGGGCAATGGACGATATACTTAGAGAACAAGTTGGGAAAACTTGTCACGTCTATATGGACGATATAATAATATTTTCAAAAACTATAGAACAACATTATAAAGATCTAATTCATATAATTCAGATATTGCAAAACGCTAACATGAAAATTTCACTAGAAAAGTCTAAATTCTTTCAATTAGAAACCAAATTTCTGGGATACATTGTTTCCCAAAATATCATTAAAACAGATCCAGACAAAATCTCCACAATACAAAACTATCCAATTCCTAAAAATATCAGAGAGCTACGTAGCTTCTTAGGACTAACAGGGTATTACAGAAAATTTGTCCGAAATTATGCCACAATGGCCAAGCCTTTAACAAAATATCTGAGCGGAGTAAATGGGAAAGTTTCACGAAGGGCATCCAAGAAAACATTAATACAGCTGGATGAACCAGCAATTGGAGCATTTAATAATTTAAAGGACAGTTTAATAGCACATATTGAATTAGTTCCAAAACGGAAAGAAAGGGGAATAAATGAATTAGGTACCATTTGGAAATGGATAGCAGGCAGCCCTGATCATGACGACTTTTTGAAAATACAAAATAAAGTAAATGAATTAACTGAAAATAATAATAAACAATTTGTAATAAATTCCAAATTTTTCAAAGAAATTGAATTGCTATCAAATTCATTAAAAAATGTCATCTTCAATGAAGAAACGATACTGAGAAAGCATCGTTTAAAATTAATAACTTTTGACCTACTAAATTTAGTTGATACCATAACCCTCTTAAAAGTAAACATTTTCAATACAAAAATTTTAAATAAAAACGAAATAGAGGACATTTATAAGCATGAAAAACATAATGTTGAATTGTCTGATCTGTTGGACATTGCAACGGTTAAAATAATTCGAAATGCAGATTTAATAATCATTTACATAAAATATCCTCAAATTAAAGATATTTGCAAGTTTTACCATGCAAGAGCCATCTCACAAAATGATGGAATGTTAGTTATAAGTGAAAAAGTTTGTGAATGTAAGGAGAAATACTATTTAATGAATAATTTTAAAAGTGAAACTTTTAACAATTACGCACAAATAAATTTAAAGAGTACCTGTTTCACCAATTTACTTAATGGCTTTAAAGCCAACTGCACTAAAAAAAGGGAAAAAAACAAAGAAATAGACATCATTCAGGATGGTGCCATATTAGTTTCAGGCAAAAATATCGTAGACAATACTACTTTGTTAGGATCGTATCTCCTTATATTCAACAACACAATTGTAATAAATAATATAACCCACATAAATGATAAGGGTAAAATTCTAAAATATATATCGCATCATAGATATAGCGATTTTGAATTAGTTGATTATATACAATCGAATGATAAGCAATTTTCTTTTGATAATGTTAATATTTTAAATCCCCTTATAACATTAGGTAATACGGCCTTACCATTAACAACATTATTTTTAATCATTTTGATATTGTTAATGTTATTTTACTTCGGCTATAAATTAACCAAATTTGTACTTATTAAATCAATAAGAATACCGTCAGAAGAAATAGTGGAAAGCAACATTCAAATACTGTCAGAAGAAATTAGAGCTCTATCAGAACTTCAAAATGTATCGGGACGAAACATTTAAGAATGGGGGGAGTTAACGTACCCAATTCCATTGAGCTCTTATACGAGTTGTAAACAATCTTTGGTTTTCCAAAACGAAAACAATTTCAATCTTGGGCCTCCGCCTAATTGATTTCTAAGATGTACAATCTCAAGCGCCCCCGCCGCAATCCCAATCTTTGACACACGCCTAAATGGAAAACCAATGTTTGCCCACACCCGGCTTCTCATAAACAATCTCACTCCCGGCTTTCTGCAGATCCTGCACTTTAGGCCTTTTACAGTTCTCTCTTTGGATGACGAAATCCAATACTCGGGATGGCGAAATCAATTGAAATGTTTATAGAAAAACGATTCCCGAAAGGGATCAACGATGCAAAGATCAGAAAGTTCAAATCAGTCTTGATCCAGCAGCGACACCGCAAAGTCTAGCTAAATATTAAGATCGCGCAATCCCTTGCCCGGAATTCCTTTGTGACCCTCTACTTAAATCTATATCAGTGAAGTTCGAAGTAAAATAAAAACTTTTTAAAAACACAATCCGCTACCGCAGTTGTTTAATTTGCATGTGTGCTCGCGTGCCTCGTGAGGAACCCACCAAGCCAGTTGAGGCTTAGCTCAACGACCTGCTGGCAAAGGTCAAGGACTTTTTCAACGAGGATAGCGTTAAGGTAAGTCTAGCCGACACTAGCCGACCTTAACAGACCAGACAAAAACGTATGCCTAATTTACTCGATTGCTTCTGCACGACTTCAATGATAAGGCCAAGGCTGCTGCTGAAGAAGGTCTTGCTGTGAACGAGCAGATCCAAAAGGCGCCCAAACCCTAAAAATTCAGCTCTAAAGCAACGAATTTAAAAATCAAATCAAATCAAAAGGTTTAAACTACAATTTAAAGGTTTTTAGCGTCAGCTCAATAATGCAAAAACATCCACAAACGGAGCTGGATCCGGGTCATGGCAAATAGCCGGTACAGGGCCTGAGGTCCCGCCAAGGGAAGCTCCTGGCGGTTTGCGCACTTGCCGGTTGAATCGAAAATATGGCGGTAGATACGCGGGCGTATGTCGTGCAGCTGCTTGGCGCTGCAGACACTCTGCGGCATCTGGATCAAATGGTCGACCATAAGGGACACTCGTGGGGTAGTCGAAAGCAATAGCTGGCCGCTGACGGTGATTTTTTCCCCAGCTCTTTTCAGACGTAGACGCAGCACCCAATCCTCCTCAAAGGCACGAATCGTCTGTGGGGATCGGGATAAGAGATCATCAGAGGTATGCTGCAGACGAGTTCTGGTTCTCCAAAACCTTACCTCAGACTCGAGGGTCCGTGGGTGTAAACCCTCTGAGCGGTGTATCCCCTTCATTCTCAAGGTGAAAAATTCCACCCGGCTAGCACTCAGCACCCGATGGAGCTGCAACAAGGGCTTTTGGGCCTCAAGCTCCCTGTCCTCGACATGCAGCAGAATATCTAGGATCTCCTTTCCCTGCTTCTGGGGAAACCCACAGTCGGAATCATGTGAGACGCTGTCCTTGTAGGGGCCCTTCCAAGAACAGCCCAGGCAGTGGTACTTGCAGCAAACCACACGCCCCTCACAAACGAACTCCAAGTGTCTGGAGAGATCTTTCCTGTCTGAGAACTGGTCATTGCAGCTGGGGCAGCTGATGGGTAGCTCCCAGAGGGTCTGGCGCACCACTAGATTCTGCTCCTGATCGTAGTTTCTAATGAGCGATCGACAACTGGGGCAGCAGGCACTCGTTTTATTGAAGATGGCAAAAGCCAGAACGGCGGTCTTGCAGTCCTCACACATGATATGCCCATGGCTGCACTGAAAGAAGTCGTGTGGTTGTGGAACCTCGCGGCAAACAACGCACACCAGTATGTTATGCAGTAGCTCACAAAGATCGGAGACGCCACCACCCGAGGACCCGCCGACCTTACCCTCACTGCTGTCCATAGTAGTCGAAATCTCATTCAAAGTACTTTCATCTTTACTTGCAACATCTGACAATCGCTGCCTCTTGGCGGCTGGGGGCTGCTCGTTGTTGTTGTCATTGGGGTTGGCCTTCGACATTCTGAAGGGTATTTCGGCCAGCAGCCTCGGCCTGGCTTTACAGTATGTGTGCGTGCTTTATTCAACAATTCTGATTGCCTGTTGTTGCAGAGTAAACTGATAGTCTGGTGTAAAATACGAGCACAAGGTTACGAGTTTTCCAAGGCCAAGCTGGTTCCCTGAAAATTACAAATTTAAAAACAGAGGATACACACAGAGAAAAACGGCATAGTAGGCACCCATGAATAGTTTAATTTAATAGAATGCACTTTGATCTACACATAAATGTGCTCAAAAATATTTGTAATGCGGCCCAAGGCGTTCAATGGGTCTGGTGGGGTGGTGTCTCGGTGGACTGGTGGGGTGAAAAGTAACCTCTTTGACCGCCAAAGTGCTCTGCTATCGCAAACAAGATTACGGTGCCTATTAGTCCATGTTTCATGTAGAACATGTCAAATTAGATACATATGTTACTGACATGTTTTTTTTTTATTATTTTTTTTTTTTGTTTTGGTATTTGATTGCTGCTGAATGGAATTTTTTTTGAGTGGAAAAACAGGAAGGAAATTGACGAAAAGTTGGATGAAAAGAATGGGGCTAATGCTCCTTCGATACACACCGACTCATCAAAACAAAATTCAGCCCGCGTGAGGAGATCATCGACGGCGCGGGGGAGACCTTTCGGAAATTATTTTTCGGACGGGATCAAATAGTTGGATAATCACTGCAACGACTGTCTATGAATGAGTGACCTAAAATAGCCTTATTGAATAAAATAAAAAATAAAATTGTATGGTGGGCTGGGGTGAAACCCCATCTAGTACTTTTTGGCATCGTCTGTCACTTTCTCTGCGAGTCCCAATAGATTTTTAAAATAGTTTAAAGCATACTTGATAATGTATAAATTTTGTATGCGATATTTTGTGTAAATTATTCATACAAAAAAAACTCGGAGCAAATCTATGGGTATATATTTGGTAATCTACGTGTATAGATTAAAATTTCAGAGCTGTTTTATAGAGCTCACTCGACACTTTGAACCGTTTGTAAAATCATAATTATTTGACAGTTTTGTGCGTGTCTTTGCTTCTGCTTTGTTTGTTGTTCGGTGATCTGGTAACCTCCTCCTTAAAACAAAACGACATTCAAATCGAATGGTTCCCCTGACACTAATCTAGTGTGGCTGCCGATACGGATACAAATTCCGAACAGGAAATACTATTGTTAAGACCTTAAAAGAAAAGTCTAGACATTTGCGAGTTGAGTTGTAAATTCAAACTAAATTTTATTCTTAAAATCAGAGCCTTATATGTGATTTGACAATGTAGGTAGGAGGTACAATTTGGTAGTCTATAATTATCGTTAGACCTACGCAGAGGATACACTTTACTGAGGGTGTCTATTTGAGTACATGCTTACATTAGTTTTATTTTAGGACCGCATTTGTTAAGTGTTTTCTCCACTTGTGTTTTGTTGTCGTATTAATGGGTTACAGATCTCTGTTTACACCAGTGCTGTCGTAACTTGTCTACTTTATGTAATTTTTTTAGAGATCGGTGTTGTTACATGAGTGAATGGGTACAATAATCTATTTATGTTTAAACATTCTGCAAGGGGCCGAAAGTGGCATTGTATTGACGATAATATGTTCATGTTTGAACATTCTGCAAAGGGCCGAAAGTGGCATTGTTTTGTATTTTGATTCTTGTGAACCTTTTTGTGTACATTTTCTTTATAGCTATAATTACAAGTACAGATAATCATTTACAGTCAATTACCGTGGGTAGGGAAGTGCTATCGTTTGCAGTCTTCGTGCTACTTTAATTCTTCTTACGGCATAGATTATTATCATTATTATGATTCCGATAATTAAGGCCGCATGTCCAGATACATGATGGAACTTAAGTCCTTTTAAGTTAGATGACCTTCTTTTAACAATTTTATTTCGTTTCTTAACTTATCCATTTCTTCTGTATGGTTAATTAATGGTACTGTTAATGGATTACAAACAATTTTTGGTATTTTGCTTATATTACTTATATAAAAGGATGAAATTGGTTCGTAGCTTTCTGTTTGAATACTGTGATGAGGTACTAGTATTTTATCATGCGGAAGATCAATTAGTTCTTGATTTGAGTTACTACATTGAATTCTAGCATTAGTGTTTACTGGAACTTTGAAGAGTCAACTACCCTGCCTTTCTAATTCGACCCAAAATGATCATGTCTCTGCTATCTTCCTATACACGCAATTTGAATTACCTTTTACTACTACGAGTACTTCTGGTCTCTTTTGGAGTCATTCCTGAGTCTTGCTCTTCTGACTCAATTCCAGCTAATGGACAAATTTTAGTTATACGTCGTTTTATCAATCCGTCTTGATGTTTTATAGTTACTACTCTGACTCTAACGTCCCTACCTTTATGTATTTCTTCTATTTTTCGCAAGGGCCATCTAGCTGGGTGACAGGTTTCATCTTTTATTAATACAATCTGTCCTGTTTTAATATTCTGCATTCCTATTTTCCATTTATTTCTTTCCATTTAATCCAAAATTCTCTTTCATTTTCTGAATTAATCTCCATCTATCCAGATTCCCGATTTTTTCCTCTGAAATTGTCTCAATCGGGCCAAATATTGGCCTTCCAATTATAAATGACCTGGTGTTAATACATCCAGATCGTCAATATCATTTGTAGCTGTATACAAAGGGCGTGAATTTAGGTCCGCTTCAATTTGACATAATAGAGTTGACATTTCCCTCATAGGTTAAATTATTGTCCCCAATTACCCTTTTTAAGTGATATTTCACTGTGAAATTTTAGAATAGTTTTTCTAAATACAAAACCGAAAGTTCTTGGGTGATTGCAATTTTTTATTTAATACGACGAAAGAAAAGGGGTGCGTGCGTTCGATTTCAAGGGTTTTTCTCGACTTCTTTTCAATATATTCAAACAATTTCTTCTAAGCCTACCTTACCTACGGTGGCAAAGCGGGGCGAATTCGCCAAGAGCGAGAGAACGAGCTTTTATTGCGCTCCCGCTTTGCCCTAGCCTAACTTACACTAGACTTCATGAAATTATATCCTAATAACAATTATAAATATTCAAATGACCGACTACACCGGCCCCGTTGAAGGCCTGGAAGGCTTCAAACCATTGGCAGAAGCGCCAATTTGTGTATCGGCCTCCTGAACGTGGCTCCGCTGCTCGTCCTTAGCTCGACCACTCTGACCCTTCCGTCCTGCCCGGCGGTTGTTCCGACCACCCTTCCTAGGAGCCACTGTTGAGGGGGCAGGTTGTCCTCGGCGACGATTACTAGGTCGCCTTCCTTTATGTTTGGCTCCTCCTGGTGCCACTTGCATCTGATTTGTAATCCCAGCACATACTCCCGGGACCATCGCTGCCAGAACATTTGCCTGGCTGACGAGACAAGCCGCCATCGCTTTAAGCAGCTCAGACCCTCCTGGTCCGGGGTCCTGGGTGCTGGGGTGCGATGAGCGGCCCGCCTGTCAGCAGGTGCCCGGGAGTCAGCGCGTCTCCGTCGCTTGGGTCTGGGCTTAGGGGTCCTAGCGGGCGCGAGTTGAGCACTGCCTCGATCCCGACCAGCACGGTCTCCAGCTCCTCTGCGGTGAGGAGAGCGCTTCCGATGGCGCGTAGGAGTAGGCCCTTGGCAGACTTCACACCGGCCTCCCAAAGTCCGCCCATGTGCGGTGCTCGAGGCGGTATGAAGGCAAACTCGCACCCGCTTCTTGACGCAAATTCGCGTATCGCGTCCGCTTCCGCCTCCATCTTCCTCCGCAGTTCGCTGAAGTGGCGACTTGCTCCGACGAAATTTGTCGCGTTGTCGCAGTTCACGCGTTGCGGACATCCTCGACGACCGACGAACCTTTGGAATGCCAACAAGAAGGAATTAGTCGTCAAATCGGAGACACTTTCTAAATGAACCGCCTTGGACGCAAAACAGACAAATAACGCTATGTAGGACTTATAAGGGGGCCTTCCACGAATTTTCAGAGTCGTATAGACTGGGCCACAAAAATCAACGCCACATACTGAAAATGGGCGGAGAGCACGGAGCCGGTCCTGCGGGTAAGTTGCCCATCATTTGGGTCTGGAGTAGCGGCTTGCATTTAAAGCAACGAATACACGACCTAACTGTCGCCCTGCAGACCGCCTGAGCATTCACTATCCAAATGCGCTGTCTAAGGATACTCATGGGCCGGCATGAAAATTCGTTTGATGCAGATAGCGAACGTATGTCTGCACAAACTGCGAGCGTTTTGTCAATAACAAAGGAAACTTGGCATTATATGACATAGGAGCGTTAACTAGTCGCCCCCCAACTCGCAACAACGAAAAAGAGCACCATGTCCCAGCCTCTTCATGGATGAAGGGATTCAAGCGCTGAAGACTGGGCCTAACTTGGTGCCTTTACGAACCCTTTCAATATCTTCTTGAGACTCATTTTTCTGTGTTATTTCGACTATTTTTAGAAACGCCTCGTCGTATTCTACGGATGACGGAATTTTTCCAAAGTTGAGACTTTTGTCTTTGCATTTTCGGATGAAGCGGAACACGAAAACGAACACTCTTAGCAGTTTGAGGTGTGACGAGTATCCCTCGATTACATCCACTAAGTAATTTGGCTTGGCCGCGACGGTCAGTCCGACCGATTTCTTCCGACTTTCCATCTGTTTCTCTTCTTCGGAAAGCTCGAAGTGTGGATTTCTGGGCCAGCTCTCTTCTTCAAACTTAAGAACTCTGGTCCTCCAAACCAGATCGACTGCACGATTTCCTCTACGTCACAACCTCTCGAAACTATGTCTGCTGGGTTCTGTTTTGTTGGCACATGCCGCCACGTAGCTTCACTTGACCACTCTTGAATCTCCGCTACTCGGTTCGCAACGAATGTTGACAACGACGAAGGGTGGGATCTGATCCAAGAAGAGTAACTTCTGAATCTGACCAGGAATATCATTTTATCAATTGGAACCTTGAGCAGGGATTTGATTCGGTGACAAAGGTCTGCTAGAAGGTGAGCGGCACATACCTCAAGCCTTGGGAGCGTTTTCGTCTTGAGTGGCGCTACTTTCGACTTTGCAGTCAACAAGGAGACCTTGAAACCTTCTGCAGTCTTTCTACGGATATAGACGCAGGCTCCATAAGCTCTCATGGATGCGTCGGCAAAGGCATGTACTTGAATCGGTGACATGGGATCAGTATGCACAAATCGAGGTATGGTAATCTTCTCCAACTGACCCAAGGATTCTTTTAATAAGTTCCATGCTGTTTCCAAGTTCATTGGAATTGACTCATCCCAATCTAGCTTGTTGAGCCCAAAGCTCCTGTAGTAGGATCTTTCCCTTAATTACTAAAGGACTTAACAAGCCAAGGGGTCAAACAGCTTTGATGTCACCGATAAGATGTTCCTTTTGTCGCTCGGAGACCCATAACTGACGTGTCAATTTGGAACTTAAAGACGTCTTCGTGTGGCAGCCACGATATTCCTAACGCCTTAGTTGACTCTGAGTCCGAGATCGTTATCGGTTTAACTGTGCTCTCGGATGCGGTGACCTCAGGTGAGTTCGAAAACCATTTAGTCAATTCAAACCCAGCGGTTTGAAGAACCTGAGCCACATCAGACTTAATTGTCTTTAACTCCTCTACGCAACCAGCACCAGTCAACATGTCATCGACATAGAAGTCGGAGTCGATAACTTCAGCAGCTTTAGGGAATGAGAGTTTTGCAGACTCACTCAACCTCTTCAAACACCGAATTCCAAAAATGGGGGCTGGTCCAGTCCCATATGTTACGGTGTTGAGCTGGTATATTCTCAAGGACTCAGACGGGTCTCTTCTCCACACTATGAGCTGGAATTGTCTATCCGCATCAGCGACCCAGACTTGGCGATACATCTTCTTAACATCGGCGGTCAAGGCGTACCTGTGTAGTCTGACTCGGAGCAATGGCGAATACAGCTAATCCATTAGCGTAGGACCGACCATCAATATGTCGTTCAAGGCACCTGAGAGGACGTTTTACAAGACGCATCGAAAACGACGCGGAGCTTGGTCGACGTGCTTTGAGGCCTCAACACACACTGATGTGGAATGAAATAATGTGGAGTTTTGGGGATTGTGTTGTCTGTGGTAGACATGTGACCCAAGGAGAGGTACTCTTCCATGAACTCCAAGTACATTTTCTGCAACTCGGGGTCACGAGACAATCTTTTTTCAAGCGATAAAAACCGCCGTTTAGCCACTTCAAGGAGTTGCCTAAGATACTGGGAATCTGATTTGAACGGCAGTCTTACTTCAAACCGACTGAAGGCACGACCTGAGTAGTCCTTCTATAATGCTTTTCACATAACTTGTGTTCGGAGATAAAGACTTTTAGAAGACGGCATTCTTCCAGTGACCAAAACTTTTGTAATGTATTGTCGATGTGGATCACTGACTCTTCTCGACAACTCAAACAATTCCTAGCTTCTTGGGTGGCAGTCACCTTTGGAGTGTATCTGCCCGACACAATCCAGCCGAGAAGCGTTTTCTGCAGAGTTGGATAGTCAGGACCTTGGCGAATCTGACCAACAGATAGAAGTTCGAAAAATGTTTCTGCACCTATCAACATATCTATCTTCTGTGGCTTGAAGAAATATGGGTCTGCAAGTGTAAGTTCTTTGGGATTTTCCAGTCACTCACGTTAAGTGTCTGATCAGGGTGATACCCCGAAATGGACCTTAGAATCCAGAAATCAACCGAAAACTCACTACCAGTAATTCGCGACTTCACCACCGTGTGTATCTTTTTCTTGACTTGTGAATTGGATTCACCAATACCAAGCAAGTTGATACACGACTCCTCCCTACGGATCTGTAAGCGCTGTGCTAAGTCCTCAGTTATAAAATTGGTTTGAGACCCCGAGTCAAGCAGAGCTCGGGCCAAAACATGTTCACCATTATTTGTTCGGACGCTTACGATCGACGTAGCCAGAATAACTCTATCCATAGCTGTCGCATGGAGAGCATGCGAAGTGGAAGGTTGATTCTGATTGGGAGGAGGAGAAGAATTCTCTGGGGGTGATGGTAACGCTAGACTTTTATTCGCCACTGTGTACCTATGCAATAAGGTATGGTGTGAGCAGCACACACTCGACACTTCTTAGCTTTGCATCGTACTACAGAGTGGCCTGGCTGCAGACAATTGATGCACAAGGATGCAGTTTTTGCGAATTCGAACCTTTGCATTACTGCTAGCCGACCAAATGGACTGCACTCTGTCAACAAATGGACTTTCGCATTGCAGTAGCTGCATTGTTGATTTTTAGTATTCGCGGTGGAACACGCGAATGAGCTCCGATTATGCTGCTTGCTTGGCACAGCTTTCTGCTCCTGCTTTGGTTTGTCCGAATTTTCGGCCGAAAGATGCTGATGTCTGCGATTAAGCAACCTTTCACAGTCCGTCCAAAGTGGCAGTTTGTCATAATCGAGCTGTTCTTCCCATTTCTCTTTGGTCACCGGATCGACTCTGCTCAAGACGAGATGAATAATCATCGCATTCGAGATCTTTTTATCATCGCCTATCGACAACAACGAACCATATATGGATGAGGCGGTATCGATAAGGTTCCTTAAGGACGATGCTGATTGCTGGGTCATTTTGGGAAGATTAAATAGAGCATCAATGTGATTTTTAAAGATCAGACAATCATTATCGTAGACCCGTTTTAAGCTAGCCATTGCTTTCTCGTAGTTGGTCTCGGTTACTTGGAAAGCCCTAACTGTTCCCAACGCTTCACCGGAGAGACACGAAAGCAAATGGTTGAACTTTTCGATAATTGGAATGCTTTGGTCATTATGAACTAGAGTCTCAAATAAACCTATGAAGTTTTTAAAGTCCGAATAGTTGCCGCTGAACTGCGGCAGAGCTAACTTCGGAAGGCGAGCACGAGTTGGGCCACCATAAGCTGGTACTGCCTGTATTGTCTCATCAGCTGTCTTTAATGCGCAAATGAGAGACATTAATTTTGCCTTTGTGACAATTGAGAGTTCTTCCAACTCGACTCCAAATTCATCGTCAATGTCTATATCTTCAATCTTCTCTTGAAGTTCGCGTGCCGTGTCAATGCTACGCATCAGCGTTTCGAGTCTGCACTCGAGCTCCGTCAATACCAGCGGAATATCCCCCGCTTCTAAACGGTCCGCTAATAAACGAATGCCTTTGACACGGCAACTGCGCTTTTTCTTCAGCTCTTCAAGGACGATATTGTTGGCTTTTGAGGTCATATTGATTCTCAATGCAAGCAACTGAAGGCGAAAGATCGTTTCTAATAATCGTATTTAATGCCGAGGCACTCAATGAAATAATGGGTAATTGTACCCAAACGAGGTGAAAAACCAATATACCCGAAAAATTTAGGGTAGAGCGTCGCTTGGCTGGCGCGTACACGAAAACCACACAAGAATACCAACGAACTGTACTGGTGACAAGCGAAAACGAAAAATTTCACCGCTGCAGTTCAGAAGAATTAATGTTGTGTATGCGTATGCACCGACAACGATCGACGCTAAATTGATTTACGAGGCACGACTTTGTCTTAATTGATAGTTGGATCCTACTGACACCAAACGAATATACCCGACGAAAACAGGGTAGCGCGTCACTTGGTGTTTGGTTTGGATCAAGCGCGCCAAACAAAAGAACAACAATAAGCAACGGTGAAGAGCGAAAGCGAGACGAAAAAATTCACCGCTGCAGCTGCGTATTGGTATGCGTGCTTGGCCAACGACCCAACTATAAATTATTGACATTATTTGACACAACGAAAACGAGAAAGGGGAAAGGGGCGACAGCTATTGCAGTAAAAATGAGTTATGTATATGTGTAGTTATTGCGTCCAAGAGGGTTAGATGTACATATGTATGTAAGTTAACGTACCCAATTCCATTGAGCT